>NC_092160.1:25459726-25759726 GCF_045791955.1 Oncorhynchus clarkii lewisi | reverse complement strand
GTAGTCTATGTCATGGACATGTTGATTGTAAGTCATAAAATGACAATAGGATATATTGAAATTTGCCTCTTCCCTCAATTATTTTGTAATTTTAGTAGTGTGCAAGCAGATATGGTAAGGAGGCTCTCAATAGCTCATAAACACATATCTTGCCTATTGTTTGCCTGCTGTAAGATGACTGTCTGTAACTAGTCAGCCACAACCACCTTTTAGATTTTTCTTGAAGGTGGGGTGATTTAAAGAAATTAATTGTTATAGCATGAACATTTTCAAAACCCCTGCACTTGGGAAAGGGATAGTTTCTCACATTATTTGTTTATTAATAATAATTCTTAATAGAGCTCATCTCTCAACGTTAACCTCAAAGGGCACCAGATCGATGTATTCAGCTGTTAAAATTCAATTTTTCGACTGGAACTATCTGGCAGGCTAGCTGTTACCAGTTACCATCTGGCCAGCCGGCCGTCCAGTCACATCTGTCCGACCGACTGCTCCTTCCAAGCCGTCAACTAGTCCGGCTGACCGGTCCCATCTCTCTGGCTGGCCGACGGGTCCATTCTCGCTGGCCTGCTGGTACTCTCTGGTTATAGCCTCTCTAAAAACAATTGCCTAGCTGTGGATTGTGTGTAGCCCAGTAACAAGGCTTGCCTACAGTCGGGAACGTGCAGCAGATCTATCTGGGAACAGCATAAACACACTTACGACAAAACAGGCCTTAATATTTCAAATACCATCGCCGGAAAACAGGTTGGAAAACAAATGGCTCCTGCTGAAAATAGAAGTCTCTAATCTGTCTGATGTTAGCTACCAAAATATTTTATCAAATTCCAAATAGGTATATAGTGCGAACATTGTTTTACAAAGTAAACCAATAGAGATCTAGGCTTTTGGCACAAGGGCATCGGCCATCTCTGTTGCTGTCAAGTGAGAGCTGCCCATTGTTGTGTGAATCCGTTAGTACGGTTACCTGCACACACAATGAAATTATTGTGGATAGTCAGATTTAATATGGTTTGTTTAAAACTGAGTGATAGGAAGCACAAGCACCACCACCAATCAGCCTACACCAATGTGAACACACATTGTTACTATGACAACTAGCGTAGCCATGTCAGCAAATTACTGCTGTCTGAACACATCCGATTTGATCATTTGTAACTTGGTGTTTTGGACAGTCTGTATTCCACAACGGGTTTCAAAAACAAAACTGATTTGAGCTTTAAGGCCTGCAGTGTGAAATGCTTAATTTTCTCATAGTATAGCCTACAATATGTGTCTCCACACACCTAGGCCTAGACTATTGATGGATTCAAGACAAGGTTGTTGTTATTGATCTCAGATTCGATCATTTGTGCACCTATAAAAAGTCTCCAGTCATGTGAAATGATGTAAAATTGCATGAAGTGCTTTTATAAAAGGCCAAATATTACCCGGACCTAGGCTACTAAAAATACGTTGATATCCTACCCTCTTTTCATATCTTTAGGAGGCACTGTAACTAACTTGCTTATTTTGATGAGTGTGTTGCAGAAATAAATAGCCCTCTGATCAAAAATGTACAAATGTTCACTACACAGGAAGTTAGTATGTTATACATTTCGAGATATGAATTATGAAAGCCCCCACGTAAATCAAATGAGCATAATATAAAAATCCATCATTTTAAACTAGAGGTGTTTTTTGCATGGGATGCGTCTCAATCCACCGCATCTTCTGATGTTGCACTTCCACATCTGTGGTGAAAGGTGACAGAGGTAGAGTGATGTTTTTCAGACCATGATACATCCTGAAAATTGGTCTTCTCACAAAATTGTTAGGACAAAACTCAACTATTAGGACCCTTCTATGGAAAGATATCACAAGCACAAACACGATGGTGTTCTCCGTTTTGGGGACTTGTCTGAAGTCGGTACAGCCAATCTGCAAACTTCTGTGTGTAGCGTCTGAACAGTTTGGGCTACACACTAATATGACCCCTATGTGGAAAGGTGAGACTCTCACGAATACATACATGTTGGTTATTAGGCCTCACAAGACACGTCTGAAGGTCGCCCAGTGAAACAGTTTAATAAATGTATGGAAGCATATTGTACATAGAGACTTTTTTTGTGCCAAAAATAAAATTCCTTTTGAAGTGTGTGTCACATATCTGATATCTCTCAGATATATGACACACACTTCAAAACAAACTTCCTTTAGATTTTTTTGGGGGGACTCTGTTCTTTACATATTGTTTTGATTCTTCAAGGGATCTTAAAATTCCAAATCAAACAGCAAAATGGTTCTTGGTATGACCTTCTTAAAACAATTCCATACAGCTTAGTAGAACCCCCCCCCCCCCTTCCCCCAGCCTATATCGACATAAAAAGGCTGTTCTTTGCAGAGTATAGAGGGCGTCAATGAAGTCGGTGAGAATCAAGTCCTTTCTCATTGCTGTCCATCAGGGGGCACTGTGGCCCTTCAGAACCACCTCGCCTAATAAATAAAGTAACTCCCTTGAAACAGCTCTGAGGCATCATTTCCTTGGTCAAAGCATACAATGTTTTTGGCATAATGCAAGCAGGAGTAATATCAAGCAAGCAAATAGGTGATTTCTTGTGAAGCAAAAATATCTGATACACAAAAGAAGAATATTAAACATGTATTTTCATACTGTTGTTGAAGCTATTATGCTGAACAGAATATAGTGTTGCAGTATGGCCCATGGTTACTCTAATGTAGAACTTTTGGATTGCAGAGAAAAAAGAGAGGTGAAAAGCAAGTGTGAGGGGAGGATGTGCAGGTTTATCCATTGCCGATTGTGGGTGACCTGCAAGGGTGGATAGTGAACAACTTATGTTTTCCATTGTAATTACCTCAGCACACACCTCTTGTGAGCCACTGCACATTCTCTTTTACTAAGCTATGTGCTTAGCTACATGTAAAACAAGAGGAGGGGATTGCAGGATGAGATGGAGAAAGAGGGTGAAAAAGAGGATGGGATGTAGTAGACAATATGAGGATGGAAAAAGAAAAGTGAGGGAAAGGGCAATAAGGGTAGAGAGGAATAATCGGATGAAGGAGAGAGGGAGAAGAACGGCAAACAAAGGTCTTTGTGATTAACCTTCGCTCTGTAGGAGACCCAGTGAAATCAAAGTCATGACTTTCTTTAGGTTGGGCGAGAAGGGAAGACCAGTTACACGCTATACTGTGATGGCTGTGACTGGCTTAGACGTTGCAGATCTGACCAACACCATATACCTGATGGCTTCACAATAGAAACTAAGTCCGTTCAACATGACAGTCTCAGCTTCATATATTTATTAACATCGGCCAACAATCTGAACTGTTAATTTAAAAGCTGAACATGGTTCGTGCAAATGTCTTCCTTAGATACACATTTGAGTCATTGCTATTGTAACAAGCAATGTGATTGCAGCCCATGATTATGACTACTGAAATGACCTCTTCCATTGCTGTGACGAGCAGGCAGTTTAGCAGTCACTAAGTAACATACATTCCCACTCGTGTGCCAGTTTTGTGCTGAATCAACTCTCCTACACACAATAAAGCTAATTAATGCTGTAGCTTTGCTGGTTAATTGGGGCCCTAAACAATCGGAAAGCACATTGCCCCCTTGATACAAGCTTTCTTTACAATAGGAGCATTTGTTAATTCCAAATCCAGCCTCTGTTCATTCTCATTCCCTACCCCTCTTTCTCTTTCTGTCTCTGTAACCCCCTCTCTTTTATTTACCACTCTCTCTTGCACTCTCTCCCCCTGCCATCTCTCTGTGCCTCCCCCATCTCCACCCCCCCTCTCTACCTCATAAGAGCAGTGAAGGTAAAGATGGCTGACATGTGTTGTGTCCTTGCCTACTGCTCCACCCTCTTCCCAGTCTACTGCTCCACCCTCCTCCCAGTCTGCTGCTCCACCCTCCTCCCAGTCTGCTGCTCCACCCTCCTCCCAGCCTACTGCTCCACCCTCCTCCCAGCCTACTGCTCCACCCTCCTCCCAGCCTGCTGCTCCACCCTCCTCCCTGCCTGCTGCTCCACCCTCCTCCCTGCCTGCTGCTCCACCCTCCTCCCTGCCTGCTGCTCCACCCTCCTCCCTGCCTGCTGCTCCACCCTCCCAGTCTGCTGCTCCACCCTCCTCCCTGCCTGCTGCTCCACCCTCCTCCCAGTCTGCTGCTCCACCCTCCTCCCAGTCTGCTGCTCCACCCTCCTCCCAGCCTGCTGCTCCACCCTCCTCCCTGCCTGCTGCTCCACCCTCCTCCCTGCCTGCTGCTCCACCCTCCTCCCTGCCTGCTGCTCCACCCTCCTCCCTGCCTGCTGCTCCACCCTCCTCCCTGCCTGCTGCTCCACCCTCTTCCCTGCCTGCTGCTCCACCCTCCTCCCTGCCTGCTGCTCCACCCTCCTCCCAGTCTGCTGCTCCACTCTGCCTCCAGGTTCTGGCACCAATTAAAGCCTTAAACAACCATCAAACTAAAGCAACACGCAGGGGCCAACAATGCCACATCCCCCGTGTGAGGACTTTCAGAAATGTGGAGAGCGAGAGCAGGGGGCTGGAGGTGGAAGGTGTGTACTTGTGTATGTGTTCATGAGAGAAATAAACAAAATCTGGGTACGTTTATGGGTCTACGCACAAGCCTTGAAAACAGAACTGAATCAATTCAGAGGTCACACATTTATTTTCTTTACAGATCTTCAATGTTGGTTATAAATTGCCTTTAACACCCATGTAACTTTAAAGGATAAACACAGTCTCTCTCTCTTTCTCTCTTTCTGAGACACACGCATGCACACACACTAGCTCCGGGGGTCTAAAGCATGGCTAGAACAGCAGGTCCTTCTAGTGCTTGTTTTCATTATTGATCCCTGCAATATTGACCAGGGGAGTGTGTATCAGTGAGGCCATTCTTCCAGCTGGCTGTATCTCTTCAATAATCATGTCAATGTTCCAGGCTATCATCTCATTGTTCCAGGCTATCACATTCAATAAGTACACATGGATATACTTCCACACAAAGAAGGCATGCAGAAAGTGATACACCGTCACCCATAAAGCCTCACTCATACCACCCTCACACATACAACCTAATTCATACAGTGTCATTCATAGACCCTCACTCAAGGCTTTCTTGTCTACCGAAGACATTTGAAACCATGGTAAATGTTTTCTATCTGAGAAATGTATTTTAATGTAAACCAATCAGGGTTTAGGCCTGGCCATAGCACTATTACAGCAACCACTTTAGTTGTTGATGATTGTCACAACTTCCACCAAAGGTGGTTCCTCTCCTTGTTTGGGCGGTGCTCGGCGGTCGGCGTTGCCATCCTACTAGCCATCACGATACATTTTTATTTTTCTGTTTGTTTTGTCTTTGGTTCATTTGCTTTCATTTCTGTGTGTATATTTACCCCTGTTTCCCGCTTAGGTTTGTGTGGGATTATTTTCATGTTGCTCGTTGAAGTTTTCCTCAGTTTATTCACGTGTGTACAGTGTTGTAGGAAAAGTAAGGAGCATTGTTTTTCTCCTTCTGTGAGTGACTGTGTGTTTCCATGTCTTGGGCGTTTATTTGGTATTGTACCTGACCCATTTTTGGACTTGCCTATTAAAGACGCTACTTTGACATCTCTGCTCTCCTATGCTTGACTACCTTAACTACCTCAAGTACAAAGGCGCAACAATGATCTTGTCAATGCTTTAGAAACAAAAATGAAATGTGCTGCTTATTTAGTGGACCTGTCAAAAGCTTTTGATACTGTTTATCAGGCTATTTTATTGAATAAGTTGTCCTCGATAGGCCTGAGCTCTGACAGCTGTTCATGGTTTAATGATTATCTTAGTGACAGAACTCAGGCCACCGTGATTGATGGGGTTAAGTCTGCATTTCTTGAAGTATATAAAGGTGTACCACAGGGATCGATTTACGGGCCTGATCTCTTCACAATATTTTTATAAAACACCATTGTTTTAAAACACCATCAATTTTAAACTTCATCTATATGCAGATGATACTATTATGTGTTCTCTTGCCCTGACTGTTGACCTGGCGGTGTCAAAAATACTGTCTGATTTTATATCTATGCAGGAATCCCTTGCTGATTTAAAACTTGTGCTTAATACGGTAAAAACAAATGCTGTTTATAAACTACCGTAAGAATGTTTCAGGTGAACTGCTCACTC
Source organism: Oncorhynchus clarkii lewisi (assembly GCF_045791955.1). Taxonomy (NCBI): domain Eukaryota; kingdom Metazoa; phylum Chordata; class Actinopteri; order Salmoniformes; family Salmonidae; genus Oncorhynchus; species Oncorhynchus clarkii. The sequence continues at coordinate 25,753,558 of NC_092160.1, read as the reverse complement.
ATTAGACGGTGCTCCAATGGAACGTGTGCCCCCATATAAATACTTAGGCATTTGGATTAATATGGATTTTATTATATACAGTTGAAGTTTACATGCACTTAGGTTGGAGTCATTAACCTTTTTGAGATAGGGGGCAGCATTTTCACTTTTGGATGAATAGCGTGCCCAGAGTAAACTGCCTCCTACTCTGTCCCAGATGCTAATATATGCATATTATTATTAGTATTGGATAGAAAACACTCTGAAGTTTCTAAAACTGTTTGAATGATGTCTGTGAGTATAACAGAACTCATATGGCAGGCGAAAACCTGAGAGAAATCCAACCAGGAAGTGGGACATCTGAGGTTTGTAGTTTTTCAAAGCTTGGCCTACAGAGTACTCATTGAGAAATGGATGAGGTTGCACTTCCTAGGGCTTCCACTAGATGTCAACCGTCTTTAGAAACTGGTTTGAGGATTTTACTGTAAAGGAGGGGCTCATAAGACCTCTTTGAGTCAGTGGTCTGGCAGAGAGCCTTGGTCTCATGACGCGCGCTCCCGACAGAGTTACTTCTCGTTCCAGTGCTTTTCTGAAGACAAAGGAATTCTCCGGTTGGAACATTATTGATGTTTTATGTTAACATCCTAATGATTGATTCCATACATCGTTTGACATGTTTCTAAAGGACTGTAATGGAACTTTTTGAGTTTTTGTCTGGATGAAGTGCCTGCGCCTCATGAAGATGGATTACTGGGCTGAACACGCTAACAACAAAGTGGCTTTGGACATAAATGATGGAACTTTGATGGACAACAAAGTCAAGGTATTGGAGTTGTAACGGTTTTCCTCCTCTTCTGAGGAGGAGTAGGAAGGATCAGACCAATATGCAGCGTGGTACGTGTCCATGTTAATATTTATTTTAACTGAACACAAAACAAAATAACAATAGAATTGAACGAAAACTAAACAGTCCGGTCAGGTGGAGAAACAGAAAACAACTACCCACAAACACCAGGTGGGAACAGGCTACCAAAGTATGGTTCTCAATCAGAGACAACGATTGCCAGCTGCCTCTGATTGGGAACCATGCCAGGCCAAACACACAGAAATAGAAAACATAGAACACAAAACATAGAATGCCCACCCCAACTCACGCCCTCACTAAACTAAAATAGAGACATAAAAAAGGAACTAAGGTCAGGACGTGACAGGACATGACAGGAGTGGCCATCACAAAGCCCAGACCTCAATCCTATAGAAAATGTATGTCCAGAACTGGAAAAAGTATTATTTTCCACCATAATTTGCAAATAAATTCATTAAAAATCCTACAATGTGATTTTCTGGATTTTTTTTCTCTCATTTTGTCTGTCATAGTTGAAGTGTACCTATGATGAAAATTACAGGCCTCTCATCTTTTTACATGGGAGAACTTGCACAATTGGTGGCTGACTAAATACTTTTTTGCCCCACTGTATAACCTCACTCATATACCCTCACTCATATAGCCTCACTCAAGATGAGTACTGTGCCAGCTCAGAACATAGTCATTCATGTAAAGTTGATTGTCTGCAGAATTGCAGACTGCCGTAAGAAGCTTTGCAGTGTGCCACTACATTTTCTACTTTGTTTGTAATATTCTAGTATCATTTACATTAATTAATTAGGTGCCAATTGAAGAAACATAAGTGATGTCAACTAAGTCCTCCAATTTCACAATGCATTTGGAAAGTATTCAGATCCCTTTACTTTTTCCACATTTTGTTACATTGCAACCTTATTCTAAATTGGATTAAATTGTTTTGTTCCCTCAATCCATACACAATACCTCATAACGACAAATCAAAAACAGGTTTTAGAATTTGTAGATTTTTTTTGTAAATTAATTATCACATTGACACAAGTATTTAGACCCTTTACTCAGTACTTTGTTGAAACACGTTTGGCAGCGTTTACAGCCTCGAGTCTTCTCTGGTATGACGCTACAAGCTTGGCATTATTTTCAGCAGATTCTCTGAAGCTCTGTCAGGTTGGATGGGGAGTGTCGCTGGACAGATATTTTCAGGTCTCTTCAGATATGTTAGATCGGGTTCAAGTCCGGGCTCTGGTTGGGCCACTCAAGAATATTCAGAGACTTGTCCAGAAGCCACTCCTACGTTGTCTTGGCTGTGTGCTTAGGGTCGTTGTTCTGTTGGAAGGTAAACCTTCGCCCCAGTCAGTTCTTGTGCACTCTGGAGCACTCCTTTCATCAAGGAAAGCTCTTTGCTCCGTTCATCTTTCCCTCGATCCTGACTAGTGTCCCTGTCACTGAAAAACATCCCCACAGCATGATGCTGCCACCCCCGTGCTTCACCGTAGGGATGGTATTGGCCAGGTGATGAGCGGTGCCTGGTTTCCATCAGACAAGAGAATCTTGTTTTTCATGGTCTGAGAGTCCTTCAGGTGCCTTTTGGCAAATTCCAAGCAGGCTGTCATGTGCCTTTTTACTGAGGAGTGGCTTTGTCTGGCCACTTTGCCATTAAGGCCTGATTGGTGGAGTGCTGCAGAGATGGTTGTATTTCTGGAAGGTTCTCCCATCTCCACAGAGGAACTCTGGAGCACTGTCAAAGTGACCATCAGGTTCTTGGTCACCTCCTTGACCAAGGCACTTCTCCCCTGATTGCTCAGTTTGGATGGGCAGCCAGCTCTAGGAAGAGTCTTGGTGGTTCCAAACTTCTTCCATATAAGAATGATAAAGGCCACTGTGTTCTTGGGGACCTTCCATTCTGAATACATTTTTAAGGTAACCTTTCCCAGATCTGTGCCTTGACACAATCCTGTCTCAGAGCTCTACGGACAATTCCTTCAACCTCAAGGCTTGGTTTTTGCTCTGACATGCACTGTCAACTGTGGAACCTTATATAGACAGGTGTGTGCCTTCCCAAATGATGTTCAATCAGTTTAATTTAGCACAGGTGGACTCCAATCAAGTCTTAGAAACATCAAGGATGATCAATGTAAACAGGATGCACCTGAGCTAAATTTAGAGTCTCCCAGCAAAGGCTCTGAATACTTATGTAAATAAGGTATTTCTGTTTTGTTATTTTGAATACATTTGATTGATAAAGTTTTATAACATCCTGCTTATTTATAACAGCAATAATTCAAGCCATTCATTTAAAATGTCTGCTCTCCTGAGTGTATACTTTCCTGTTTATGTTGCAGGTGCAGTAAAGAAGTGGGACCTGAAGGCACAGATCAAGATATCAAGGGTGCCATGGCAGAGCACCTCAAGCACACACCAGGGAGAATGGGGGGTGGTGACAACAATAATCATTGATAGGGTTTCAGACTCTATGCTCGAGGTGTAACGGTTCACTGGACAGAACCGGTTTCTTATTTGTCGTCGTTTCGTGATTGGTTTAAAGTTTTGGTTTTGCTATACATTTTTCCATCTGCCGTTTTCACAATTAACAGTGTTGTTTCCCAGCCATCTGCATCCACTCACCATTCCTGATAAACGACCACTGCGCTGCCGCTGACCCCAGGGCCAGGAGGTTGCCAACTTCAACAGCCAGGAGTTAATAGAGCAGGTGTTCTTCCAGATTGACACCTGTGTTAATTACAGTGATTGTGGCCACTATTTTCACAGCTCCTGCTTTTCCAAAGTCCCTCACATGGCATCGAACACTTTTTTTTCCCCCTAGCACTACACAGCTGATTCAAATGATTAAAGCTTGGCGATGAGGTGGTTATTTGAATCAGCTAAGGCAAAAACCACAACGTGCACCAAGGGGGACCCCAGGACCGAGTTTGGGAAACCCTGCCTTAGGGCAGAGTCCTGCATCGGTTGGTTGCATACTGTTTGAGCATTCTATATGTCTGCGGGCCAGGTTGCACTCAAAAACAAGCATGACCCCCATGCTGTTGTCAGAGTGGCACTGAGACAGGATGCTTGCACACACAAAGTGGTATAGCATACCCTGCTTTCCCTCCTCTTTCCCTTCATATCATCTTACTTTCTCACAGTCACTGTTTTCTCCCTATAAGGGAGCTAGGCCCACAGGAAGTGGCAGTGTTTGAGAACAAAATGAGAGGAGGAAAATGATTTAAAACAGTTCACAAGTGAAGTTACAAGTTTGGAAACATATAGTTGATGTTATCCTTGGACGGATTTTCACTCAACATGCAAATCCATGTTGATTGACAGTTCCAAAACAGGCAATTCCTTCGACCTCATGGCTTGGTTCTTGCTCTGACATGCACTGTCAACGGTGGGACCTTATAGAGACAGGTGTGTGCCTTTCCAAATGATGTCTAATCAATTTAATTTACCACAGGTGGACTCCAATCAAGTTGTAGAAACATCTGAAGGATGATCAAAGGAAACAGGATGCACCTGAGCTCAATTTCGAGTCTCATAGCAAAGGGTCTGAATAATTATGTAAATAAGGTATTTATGTTTTTTTATTTTGAATAGATTTGCAAACATTTCTAAAAACCTGTTTTTGCTGTGTTGTTGTGGGGTATTGTGGGTAGATTGATGAGGACAATTGTTTATTTAATCCATTTTAGGATAAGGCTGTAATGTGAAAAAATGAAGCAGTCTGAACACTTTCCGAATGCACTGTACTTCAACTAATCACTTGGGAAGGATCACTTAAGTTGCACGAAAGCTAGAGGGGTCTGATGGTGTAATAGTGGTCCATACATTACCTTTACATCACCTATAGCACACAGAATTTTGATCAATCTCTGTCAACAGGTTAGTGGTTTGTATAATGTTCTCGCAAATGGATACCTCGGTGTACAGTGCCTTCAGCAAGTATTCACACCCCTTTACCTTTTCCACATTTTGTTGTGTTACAGCCTGAGTTTAAAATGGAACACATTTAGATGTTTTGTCACTGGCCTACACACAATAGCCCATACTGTCAATGTGGAATTATGTTTTTCAAAAATGTAAAAATCTGAAATGTCTTGAGTCAATAAGTCCTCAACCTCTTTATGGGAAGGAAGCCTAGGTAAGTTCAGGAGTGAATGTTGTAGTTACTCCACAATGTTAAACTAATTGACAGTGAAAAGAAAGAAGCCGGTACAGACATTCTGTTTGCCACAAGGCACTAAAGTAAAACTGCAAAGAATGTGGCGAAGAAATTAACTTTATGTCCTGAATACAAAGCGTTATGTTTGGGGAAATACAACCCAACACATTACTGAGTAGCATTTCATATTTTCAAGCATGGTGGAGGCTGCATCATGTTATGGGTATGCTAGTCATTGACAAGGACTATGTAGTTTTATTTAGGATAAAAATAAATTGAATCTAGCTAAGCACAGGCAAAATCCTAGAGAAAAACCTGGTTCAGTCTGCTTTCCTGGAGGCGAAAGCAACGCACACCTGTTTAGGCGAGGTGCTGGCTAGTGGAGTAGAACACCTGTTTAGGCGAGGTGCTGGCTAGTGGAGTAGAACACCTGTTTAGGTGAGGTGCTGGCTAGTGGAGTAGAACACCTGTTTAGGCGAGGTGCTGGCTAGTGGAGTAGAACACCTGTTTAGGCGAGGTGCTGGCTAGTGGAGTAGAACACCTGTTTAGGCGAGGTGCTGGCTAGTGGAGTAGAACACCTGTTTAGGCGAGGTGCTGGCTAGTGGAGTAGAACACCTGTTTAGGCGAGGTGCTGGCTAGTGGAGTAGAACACCTGTTTAGGCGAGGTGCTGGCTAGTGGAGTAGAACACCTGTTTAGGCGAGGTGCTGGCTAGTGGAGTAGAACACCTGTTTAGGCGAGGTGCTGGCTAGCGGAGTAGAACACCTGTTTAGGCGAGGTGCTGGCTAGCGGAGTAGAACACCTGTTTAGGCGAGGTGCTGGCTAGCGGAGTAGAACACCTGTTTAGGCGAGGTGCTGGCTAGTGGAGTAGAACACCTGTTTAGGCGAGGTGCTGGCTAGTGGAGTAGAACACCTGTTTAGGCGAGGTGCTGGCTAGTGGAGTAGAACACCTGTTTAGGCGAGGTGCTGGCTAGTGGAGTAGAACACCTGTTTAGGCGAGGTGCTGGCTAGTGGAGTAGAACACCTGTTTAGGCGAGGTGCTGGCTAGCGGAGTAGAACACCTGTTTAGGCGAGGTGCTGGCTAGTGGAGTAGAACACCTGTTTAGGCGAGGTGCTGGCTAGTGGAGTAGAACACCTGTTTAGGCGAGGTGCTGGCTAGTGGAGTAGAACACCTGTTTAGGCGAGGTGCTGGCTAGTGGAGTAGAACACCTGTTTAGGCGAGGTGCTGGCTAGTGGAGTAGAACACCTGTTTAGGCGAGGTGCTGGCTAGTGGAGTAGAACACCTGTTTAGGCGAGGTGCTGGCTAGTGGAGTAGAACACCTGTTTAGGCGAGGTGCTGGCTAGTGGAGTAGAACACCTGTTTAGGCGAGGTGCTGGCTAGTGGAGTAGAACACCTGTTTAGGCGAGGTGCTGGCTAGTGGAGTAGAACACCTGTTTAGGCGAGGTGCTGGCTAGTGGAGTAGAACACCTGTTTAGGCGAGGTGCTGGCTAGTGGAGTAGAACACCTGTTTAGGCGAGGTGCTGGCTAGTGGAGTAGAACACCTGTTTAGGCGAGGTGCTGGCTAGTGGAGTAGAACACCTGTTTAGGCGAGGTGCTGGCTAGCGGAGTAGAACACCTGTTTAGGCGAGGTGCTGGCTAGTGGAGTAGAACACCTGGAGTAGAACACCTGTTTAGGCGAGGTGCTGGCTAGTGGAGTAGAACACCTGTTTAGGCGAGGTGCTGGCTAGAGTAGAACACCTGTTTAGGCGAGGTGCTGGCTAGTGGAGTAGAACACCTGTTTAGGCGAGGTGCTGGCTAGTGGAGTAGGTTTAACACCTGTTTAGGCGAGGTGCTGGCTAGTGGAGTAGAACACCTGTTTAGGCGAGGTGCTGGCTAGTGGAGTAGAACACCTGTTTAGGCGAGGTGCTGGCTAGTGGAGTAGAACACCTGTTTAGGCGAGGTGCTGGCTAGTGGAGTAGAACACCTGTTTAGGCGAGGTGCTGGCTAGTGGAGTAGAACACCTGTTTAGGCGAGGTGCTGGCTAGTGGAGTAGAACACCTGTTTAGGCGAGGTGCTGGCTAGTGGAGTAGAACACCTGTTTAGGCGAGGTGCTGGCTAGTGGAGTAGAACACCTGTTTAGGCGAGGTGCTGGCTAGTGGAGTAGAACACCTGTTTAGGCGAGGTGCTGGCTAGTGGAGTAGAACACCTGTTTAGGCGAGGTGCTGGCTAGTGGAGTAGAACACCTGTTTAGGCGAGGTGCTGGCTAGTGGAGTAGAACACCTGTTTAGGCGAGGTGCTGGCTAGTGGAGTAGAACACCTGTTTAGGCGAGGTGCTGGCTAGTGGAGTAGAACACCTGTTTAGGCGAGGTGCTGGCTAGTGGAGTAGAACACCTGTTTAGGCGAGGTGCTGGCTAGTGGAGTAGAACACCTGTTTAGGCGAGGTGCTGGCTAGTGGAGTAGAACACCTGTTTAGGCGAGGTGCTGGCTAGTGGAGTAGAACACCTGTTTAGGCGAGGTGCTGGCTAGTGGAGTAGAACACCTGTTTAGGCGAGGTGCTGGCTAGTGGAGTAGAACACCTGTTTAGGCGAGGTGCTGGCTAGTGGAGTAGAACACCTGTTTAGGCGAGGTGCTGGCTAGTGGAGTAGAACACCTGTTTAGGCGAGGTGCTGGCTAGTGGAGTAGAACACCTGTTTAGGCGAGGTGCTGGCTAGTGGAGTAGAACACCTGTTTAGGCGAGGTGCTGGCTAGTGGAGTAGAACACCTGTTTAGGCGAGGTGCTGGCTAGTGGAGTAGAACACCTGTTTAGGCGAGGTGCTGGCTAGTGGAGTAGAACACCTGTTTAGGCGAGGTGCTGGCTAGTGGAGTAGAACACCTGTTTAGGCGAGGTGCTGGCTAGTGGAGTAGAACACCTGTTTAGGCGAGGTGCTGGCTAGTGGAGTAGAACACCTGTTTAGGCGAGGTGCTGGCTAGTGGAGTAGAACACCTGTTTAGGCGAGGTGCTGGCTAGTGGAGTAGAACACCTGTTTAGGCGAGGTGCTGGCTAGTGGAGTAGAACACCTGTTTAGGCGAGGTGCTGGCTAGTGGAGTAGAACACCTGTTTAGGCGAGGTGCTGGCTAGTGGAGTAGAACACCTGTTTAGGCGAGGTGCTGGCTAGTGGAGTAGAACACCTGTTTAGGCGAGGTGCTGGCTAGTGGAGTAGAACACCTGTTTAGGCGAGGTGCTGGCTAGTGGAGTAGAACACCTGTTTAGGCGAGGTGCTGGCTAGTGGAGTAGAACACCTGTTTAGGCGAGGTGCTGGCTAGTGGAGTAGAACACCTGTTTAGGCGAGGTGCTGGCTAGTGGAGTAGAACACCTGTTTAGGCGAGGTGCTGGCTAGTGGAGTAGAACACCTGTTTAGGCGAGGTGCTGGCTAGTGGAGTAGAACACCTGTTTAGGCGAGGTGCTGGCTAGTGGAGTAGAACACCTGTTTAGGCGAGGTGCTGGCTAGTGGAGTAGAACACCTGTTTAGGCGAGGTGCTGGCTAGTGGAGTAGAACACCTGTTTAGGCGAGGTGCTGGCTAGTGGAGTAGAACACCTGTTTAGGCGAGGTGCTGGCTAGTGGAGTAGAACACCTGTTTAGGCGAGGTGCTGGCTAGTGGAGTAGGCGAGGTGCTGGCTAGTGGAGTAGAACACCTGTTTAGGCGAGGTGCTGGCTAGTGGAGTAGAACACCTGTTTAGGCGAGGTGCTGGCTAGTGGAGTAGAACACCTGTTTAGGCGAGGTGCTGGCTAGCGGAGTAGAACACCTGTTTAGGCGAGGTGCTGGCTAGTGGAGTAGAACACCTGTTTAGGCGAGGTGCTGGCTAGTGGAGTAGAACACCTGTTTAGGCGAGGTGCTGGCTAGTGGAGTAGAACACCTGTTTAGGCGAGGTGCTGGCTAGTGGAGTAGAACACCTGTTTAGGCGAGGTGCTGGCTAGTGGAGTAGAACACCTGTTTAGGCGAGGTGCTGGCTAGTGGAGTAGAACACCTGTTTAGGCGAGGTGCTGGCTAGCGGAGTAGAACACCTGTTTAGGCGAGGTGCTGGCTAGCGGAGTAGAACACCTGTTTAGGCGAGGTGCTGGCTAGTGGAGTAGAACACCTGTTTAGGCGAGGTGCTGGCTAGCGGAGTAGAACACCTGTTTAGGCGAGGTGCTGGCTAGTGGAGTAGAACACCTGTTTAGGTGAGGTGCTGGCTAGTGGAGTAGAACACCTGTTTAGGCGAGGTGCTGGCTAGTGGAGTAGAACACCTGTTTAGGCGAGGTGCTGGCTAGTGGAGTAGAACACCTGTTTAGGCGAGGTGCTGGCTAGCGGAGTAGAACACCTGTTTAGGCGAGGTGCTGGCTAGTGGAGTAGAACACCTGTTTAGGTGAGGTGCTGGCTAGTGGAGTAGAACACCTGTTTAGGCGAGGTGCTGGCTAGTGGAGTAGAACACCTGTTTAGGCGAGGTGCTGGCTAGTGGAGTAGAACACCTGTTTAGGCGAGGTGCTGGCTAGCGGAGTAGAACACCTGTTTAGGTGAGGTGCTGGCTAGTGGAGTAGAACACCTGTTTAGGTGAGGTGCTGGCTAGTGGAGTAGAACACCTGTTTAGGCGAGGTGCTGGCTAGTGGAGTAGAACACCTGTTTAGGTGAGGTGCTGGCTAGTGGAGTAGAACACCTGTTTAGGTGAGGTGCTGGCTAGTGGAGTAGAACACCTGTTTAGGCGAGGTGCTGGCTAGTGGAGTAGAACACCTGTTTAGGCGAGGTGCTGGCTAGTGGAGTAGAACACCTGTTTAGGCGAGGTGCTGGCTAGCGGAGTAGAACACCTGTTTAGGCGAGGTGCTGGCTAGTGGAGTAGAACACCTGTTTAGGCGAGGTGCTGGCTAGTGGAGTAGAACACCTGTTTAGGCGAGGTGCTGGCTAGTGGAGTAGAACACCTGTTTAGGCGAGGTGCTGGCTAGTGGAGTAGAACACCTGTTTAGGCGAGGTGCTGGCTAGTGGAGTAGAACACCTGTTTAGGCGAGGTGCTGGCTAGTGGAGTAGAACACCTGTTTAGGTGAGGTGCTGGCTAGTGGAGTAGAACACCTGTTTAGGCGAGGTGCTGGCTAGTGGAGTAGAACACCTGTTTAGGTGAGGTGCTGGCTAGTGGAGTAGAACACCTGTTTAGGCGTGCTGCTGGCTAGTGGAGTAGAACACCTGTTTAGGCGAGGTGCTGGCTAGTGGAGTAGAACACCTGTTTAGGCGAGGTGCTGGCTAGTGGAGTAGAACACCTGTTTAGGCGAGGTGCTGGCTAGCGGAGTAGAACACCTGTTTAGGCGAGGTGCTGGCTAGTGGAGTAGAACACCTGTTTAGGCGAGGTGCTGGCTAGCGGAGTAGAACACCTGTTTAGGCGAGGTGCTGGCTAGTGGAGTAGAACACCTGTTTAGGCGAGGTGCTGGCTAGTGGAGTAGAACACCTGTTTAGGCGAGGTGCTGGCTAGTGGAGTAGAACACCTGTTTAGGCGAGGTGCTGGCTAGTGGAGTAGAACACCTGTTTAGGCGAGGTGCTGGCTAGTGGAGTAGAACACCTGTTTAGGCGAGGTGCTGGCTAGTGGAGTAGAACACCTGTTTAGGTGAGGTGCTGGCTAGTGGAGTAGAACACCTGTTTAGGCGAGGTGCTGGCTAGTGGAGTAGAACACCTGTTTAGGTGAGGTGCTGGCTAGTGGAGTAGAACACCTGTTTAGGCGTGCTGCTGGCTAGTGGAGTAGAACACCTGTTTAGGCGAGGTGCTGGCTAGTGGAGTAGAACACCTGTTTAGGCGAGGTGCTGGCTAGTGGAGTAGAACACTTGAAAAAGAAAAGGAGGGCCTCTCACTCTAGGAGCTCAGATGCAATAATTGAATAACCAACGTTTCGACAGCCAAGCTGTCTTCATCAGGGCTTTCCAACAGACACCGGAAGACAAATTCACCTTTCAGCAGGACAATGACCTAAAACACAAGGCCACATATACACTGGAGTTAATTACCAAGACGACATTGAATGTTCCTGAATGGCCTAGTTAGTTTTGACTTAAATTGTCTTAAAAAATATATGGCAAATCTTGAAAATGGCTGTCTAGCAATGATCAACAACCAACTTGATAGAGCTTGAAGGATTTAAAAAAATAATAATGTTCAAATATTGTACAATCCATGTGTGCAAAGCTCTTAGACTTACCTAGAAAGACTCACAGCTGTAATTGCTGTCAAAGGCGATTCTAACATGTATTGTCTCAGACGGTTGAATATTTATCTCATCAAGATATATATATATTTTTTTTGTGTGCAAATGTTAGAATTTTTCTTCCACTTTGACATTAGAGTATTTTGTGGAAAAAGTCAAGGTGTGTGAAAAGGTAATGTCACCAACTGACAAATGAGAGAATACTACAGTGGATGTGTGATTTTGAAAGGGTTTGGGATCCATGCTTGACCATGTGATCATTATGATCATTATTTTCCTCTGAGTTACTGCTTCGCTGCTTGTTCACTCCCATCTCTGTTAAAAGATGTTAAGAATTTGAAAATGAGGAGAACCTTGGATTTATGGCTGAAAAGGAGCCCTTTGTTGTAGACCTGAGACGGTATTTTTTGAGCCCAGACTCTCCCCAGGGTAGTTTAGAGTGGAACGTTGCTGTGGGAAGCGTAGTTTGTGTCTTTTGGAAAATATATGGAAAGAAGTGGAAATGCAGCTAGAGTCATGAGAGGAATTGGCAAGCAGGTTGGCAGGTAGGGGTGGCAGAGGGCGCCCCAGGTAGGGGTGGCAGAGGGCGCCCCAGGTAGGGGTGGCAGAGGACTTGTAATCTGCGAGTGGCAGCAGTTTGAATACAGATATGTTTTTTGGTGTTTTTCTTTTCCATAGAAAAGTTTGTGGTCATACGCACATCCTTAAAAACATATGTCTTGACTAACGAAGATCGGTTTCGGATTGATACGTAGTAAATAAAGCAGTGAATTGCTGGCCTACTTGTTCTTTATTTTCTAACTAACCTGTCAATCCTCCCCTTAACCATAGCATGCATCATCCTATGGTGGAGAAGTTAAAAGGGCAATCTGCATTTGCTACATACATTTTTAAACTATAAAATGAATGATATACATGTATGCCCATTGACTCTTGAAGAATATAACTTTTAAATGACTCATGAGCTTAGTTCAACTGTGTTACCCCATCAGAACCCAAAATATAATCTTGTTTTACTCTGTATAACCTTAAAACATGGTTACAACTATAATGTTGATATAATGGATGGTCAGTCCTGTATCCATAGCTCTGTCCATGAGTTTGAGTGTGTTGAGTGTGAGTTGAGTGTGTTTCTCCATCCCAATCTCTCAGCTTTTTACCACATCAGTGACACTTTGTTATTGCACCTGCAGATTTCCCCTTAAAGGTACGGAGAAGAAAAAGGGGAGATGTTAAAACACAAACCACAGTCTGAATGACAGACACTTGCAAGTAGAGCCTTTTTTAAACTCTTTATTTACACGTCTTTCTCTATCTCCTCTCTTCCTGTGTCATTAACCTACAGTATGTAGAGATGATTAAGTGCGCATGGGCGTAAACATTACATTTCAAATAGATGTAATCACACAGACATGTCTTTAATGAAAAAGCTTTCTGTTGTGAATTCATTAACTAACACATGAAAGGGAGTCTCCCTGTTGTGTCCACTCCCGGTAGGACGTATTCTGCTCATGGGCTTGTTAAGATCTGGAAAACAGCCAGGTGTAACTTAATAGAATTTATCAACTTGCAAAGACGACTGATTTTACCACCGTTTTGTCTTGTCATTAGCAAACATGAAAGCAGTAAGCAAATGTATCAATTCACTCTTCACTAACCCCGCCCCCCATAGTTATTGTTGCTATCTCCGTCAAGCTTTCACTTCTGATTCAAACATGTAGACTTATACAGAAGATTAACAAGACTTTCCAGACTAAGCGATAACAATGGCTGCCCATTCACTTCAATGGAAGTTGCTCAAAAGTGCATTAGCCAAAAATACCAACACACCATGCATCACCAGCTTGCTTTACCTGCTCATTAAACAAGTGCAACTGTGACTCCATGCCTCACCAACGTGATTGGCTTGCACTCTACTGGACCACAGCCTGGCTGTGATGACCGAAGCAGGGAAATAAAATTAACAACTTCACAACTTTATCATTTAAACATTAAGACATCCACCAAAATAATTGAGGATGAATCAGTCCATGTCCTAATGAGAGGATATCTCACTCTCCTCTCTATTATAGAATTTCACTAGCAGTCAAAAGTTTTAGAACACCTACTCATTCAAGGGTTTTTCTTTATTTTTTACTATTTTCTACATTGTAGAATAATAGTGAAGACATCAAAACTACGAAATAACACTTGCGGAATCATGTAGTAACCAAAAAAGCAACAAAAAAAATCTAAATATATATTTAAATTTGAGATTCTTCAAAGTAGCCACATTTAGCCTTGATGACAGCTTTGCACACTCTTGGCATTCTCTCAACCAGCTTCATGAGGTAGTCACCCGGAATGCATTTCAATTAACAGGTGTGCCTTAACTTTTAAGTTGTGGAATTTATTTTGTTCTTAATGCGTTTCAGCCAATCAGTTGTGTTGCGACAAGGTAGGGGGGTATGCAGAAGATAGTCCATATTATGGAAAGAACAGCTCAAATAAGCAAAGAGAAAGTTCATCATTACTTTAAGACATGAAGGTCAGTCTATACGGAAAATTTCAAGAACTTTGAAAGTTTCTTCAAGTGCAGTCGCAAAAACCATCAAGCGCTATGATGAAACCCAGAGTTACCTCTGCTGCAGAGGACAAGTTCACTAGAGTTACCAGCCTCAGAAATTACAGCCAAAATAAATGCTTCACAGAGTTCAAGTAACAGACACATCTCAACATCAACTGTTCAGAGGAGACTGTGTGAATCAGGCTTTCATGGTTGAATTGCTGCAAAGAAACCACTACTAAAGGACACCAATAATAAGAAGAGACTTTGTGAGACACGATGTGGGTGAATGGATGATCTCTGCATGTGTTTTTCCCACCATAAAGCATGGAGGAGAAGGTGTAATGATGTGGAGGTGCTTTGCTGATGACACTGTCAAGGCATACCTAACCAGCATGTCTACCACAGCATTCTGCAGCGATTCGCCATCCCATCTGGTTCGGACTTAGTAGGACGATCATTTGTTTTTCAACAGGACAATGACCAAACACACCTCCAGGCTGTGTAAGGGGAGTGATGGAGGGCTGCATCAGATGACCTGGCCTCCACAATCCCCCGACCTCAACCAAATTGAGATGCATTTAACCATGCCAAGGTGACTGGGAATATGGTCAAACACAAACAGTGTAGTTATTCCTTCAGGCAAAACTTCAGTACAGAGACAAAGTGGAGTCACAATTCAACGGCTCAGACACGAGACGTATGTGGCAGGGTCTACACACAATCAAGGATTACAAAGGGAAAACCAGCCACGTTGCGGACACCGACGCCCTGCTCCCACACAAGCTAAACACCTTCTTCGCCCAATTTGAGGATAACACAATGCCACTGATGTGGCCCGCTCCCAAGGACTGTGGGCTCTCACTCTCCGTGGCCGACATGAGTAAGACATTTAAGCGTGTTAACCCTCGCAAGGTTTCCGGCCCAGACGGCATCGCTAGCTGCGTCCTCAGAGAATGTGCAGACCAACTGGCTGGAGTGTTTACAGACACATTCCATCTCTCCCTGTCCCAGTCTGCTGCCCCCACTTGCTTCAAGATGTCCACCATTGTTTCTATGACCAAGACTGCAAAGGTAACTGTACTAAATGACTATCGCCCCGTAGCACTACTTCTGTCATCATGAAGTGCTTTGTATGCTAGTTAAGGATCATATAACCTCTACCATGCCTGACACCCTAGACCCACTTCAATTTGCTTACCACCCCAATAGATCCACAGATGATGCAATCGCCATTGTACTCAACACTGCCTTATCACTGCCTGGGCAAGACGAATACCTACAGTTGAAGTCGGAAATTTACATAAATCTATGTTGGAGTCATTAAAACTTGTTTTTCAACCACTCCACAAATGTGTTGTTAATAACTAAAGTTTTGGCAAGTCGGTTAGGATATCTACTTTGTGCATGACACAAGTCATTTTTCCAACAATTGTTCACAGACAGATTATTTCACTTACAATTCACAGTATCACAATTCCAGTGGGTCAGAAGTTTACATACACTGAGTAGACTGTGCCTTTAAACAGCTTGGAACATTTCTGATCTTCTCCTATTCTCTGATAGGAGAATTGACACAATTTGTGTCAATTGGAGGTGTACCTGTGGATGTATTTCAAGGCCTACCTTCAAACTCAGTGCCTCTTTGCTTGACATCATGGGGAAATCTAAAGAAATCAGCCAAGACCTCAGAAAATAAATTGTAGTCTCCACTAGTCTCGTTCATCTTTGGGAGCAATTTCCAAACGCCTGAAGGTACCACGTTCATCTGTACAAACAATAGTAAGCCAGTATAAACACCGTGGGACCAAGCAGCCGTCATACCGCCCAGGAAGACTACGGTTTGCAACTGCACATGGTGACAAAGGTTGTACTTTTTGAAAAAATGTCCTGTGGTCTGATGAAACAAAAATAGAACTGTTTGGCATCGTTATGTTGGGAGGAAAAAGGGGCAGGCTTGCAAGCCGAAGAACACCATCCCAACAGTGAAGTACCGGGGTGGCAGCATCATGTTTTGGGGGTGCTTTGCTGCAGGAGGGACTGGTGCACTTCACAAAAAAGATGGCAACACGAGGAGGGGAAATTATGTGGATATATTGAAGCAACTCAAGACATTGACAGTCAGGAAGTTAAAGCTTGGTCGCAAGTGGGTCTTTCAAATGGACAAGCATACTTCCAAAGTTGTGACAAAATGGTTTAAGGACAACAAAGTCAATGTACTGGAGTGGCCATCAAATAGCCCTGACCTAAATCCTATAGAAGATTTGTGGGTAGAACTGAAATATTGTGTGCGAGCAAGGAGGCATACAAACCTGACTCAGTTACACCAGCTCTGTCAGGAGGAATGGGCCAACATTCACCCAACTTATTGTGGGAAGCTTGTGGAAGGCTACCTGAAACGTTTGACCCAAGTTAAACAATTTAAAGGCAATGCTACCAAATACTAATTGAGTGTATGTAAACATCTGACCCACTGGGAATGTGATGAAAGAAATACAAGCTGAAATAAATCATTTTCTCTGCTATTTTTCTGACATTTCACATTCTTAAAATAAAGTGGTGGTCCTAACTGACCTTAGACAAGGAATATTTACAAGGATTAAATGTCAGGTACTATGAAAAACGGAGTTTAAATGTATTTGGCTAAGGTGTATGTAAACTTCTGACTTCAACTGTACATCAGAATGCTGTTCATTGACTGTAGCTCAGCCTTCAACACAATAGTACCCTCCAAGCTTATCATTAAACTCGTTTCCCTGGGTCAAAACCCTGCCCTGTGCAACGTGGACCTGGACTTCCTGTCGGGCCACAACCATGTGGTGAAGGTAGGAAACATCACCTCCACTTTGTTGATCCTCAACACAGGGGCTCCATAAGGGTGCGTGCTCTGCCCTCTCCTGTACTCCCTGTTCACCCATGACTGAGTGGCCACGCACGCCTCTAACTCGATCATAAAGGTTGCAGACGACACTACAGTAGTAGGCCTGATTACCAACAATGACCAGACAGCCCACAGGGAGGAGGTGAAGTCCTTGGCAGAGTGGGGCCAGGAAAATAACCTCTCTCTTAACACAACAAAGGAGCTGATCGTGTACTTCAGGAAACAGCAGAGGGAGCACTCCCCTATCCACATCGACCGTACTGCAGTGGAGAAGGTGTAAAGCTTCAAGATCCTCGGCGTACACATTGCTGACAATCTGAAATGACTCACCCACACAGACAGTGATGCATCAAATCAAATCAAATGTATTTATATAGCCCTTCGTACATCAGCTGATATCTCAAAGTGCTGTACAGAAACCCAGCCTAAAACACCAAACAGCAAGCAATGCAGGTGTAGAAGCACAAGGGTTAACACGCTTAAATGTTTTACTCATGTCGGCCACGGAGAGTGAGAGCCCACAGTCCTTGGGAGCGGGCCACATCAGTGGCATTGTGTTCTCCTCAAATCGGGCGAAGAAGGTGTTTAGCTTGTGTGGGAGCAGGGCGTCGGTGTCTGCAACGTGGCTGGTTTTCCCTTTGTAATCCTTGATTGTGTGTAGACCCTGCCACATACGTCTCGTGTCTGAGCCGTTGAATTGTGACACTTTGTCTCTGTACTGAAGTTTTGCCTGAAGGAATAACTACACTGTTTGTGTTTGACCATATTCCCAGTCACCTTGGCATGAAGAAGGCGCAACAGCACCACTTCAACCTCAGGAGGCTCAAACTTTTACAGCACAATTGAGAGCATCCTGTCGGGCTGTAATACCGGCTGGTACGGCAACTGCACCGCCGACAACCGCAGAGCTCTCCAGATAGTGGTACGGTCTGCCCAACGCATCACCGGAGGCACACTGCATGCCCTCCAGGACACCTACACCGATGTCACAGGAAGACCAGAAATATCATCAAGAACAACAACTACCCAAACCACAGCCTGTTCACCTCGCTATCATCCAGAAGGTGAGGTCAGTACAGGCACATCAAAGCTGGGACCGAGAGACTTGAAAAACAGCTTCTATCTTAAGGCCATCAGACTGTTAAATAGCCATCACTTGCCAGGTACCACCCGGCTACTCAACCCTGCACCTTAGAGGCTGCTGCCCTATAAAAATAGACATAGAATCACTGGCCACTTTAATAATGGAGTACTGGTCAATTTAATATTGTTTACATACTGCTTCACTCATTTATATACTGTATTGTATTCTACTGTATTTAGTCAATGCCACTCCGACATTGCTCGTCTTAATATTTCTATTAAATATTTCTTAATTACATTCTTTTACTTTTAGATTTGTGTATTGTTGTGAACTGTTAGATACTACAGCACTGTTGGAGCTAGGAACACAAGCATTTCACTACACCCGCAATAACATCTGCTAAATATGTGACCAATACAATTTGATTTGATTCTAGAACTATTTCTCATACTCTCCTCTCTATTATATAACTATTTCTCATAATCTCCTCTCTATTATAGACCTAAAGACCTATATCTCACTCTATTTTAGAACTAAATCTCACTCTCCTCTCTATTATAGACCTATATCTCACTCTCCTCTCTATTATAGAACTTCTTTTTGATCACAGACCATACAGAGGCTTGTGAAAGTATTCACCCCCTTGGCATTTTTCCTATTTTGCTGCTTTACAACCTGGAATAAAATGGATATTTGGGGGTCTGTATCATTTGATTTACACAACATGCCTACCACTTTGAAGATGCAAAATATTTTTTATTATGAAACAAACAAGAAATAAGACAAAACAACTGAACTTGAGCGTGCATAACTATTCACCCCCCCACCCCCCCTCTATAAGCTTGGCACATCTAGCCACTGGGATTTTTGCCTATTCTTCAAAGCAAAACTGCTCCAGCTCCTTCAAGTTGGATGGGTTCCGCTGGTGTACAGCAATCTTGAAGTCATACTACAGATTCTCAATTGGATTGAGGTCTGGACTTTGACTAGGCCATTCCAAGACATTTCAATGTTTCCTCTTAAACCACTCAAGTGTTGCTTTAGCAGTATGCCTAGGGTCATTGTCCTGCTGGAAGGTGAAACTCCATCCCAGTCTCAAATCTCTGGAAGACTGAAAGAATTTCCCTGTATTTTGCACCATCCATCATTCCTTCAGTTCTGACCAGTTTCTGTTATGAGAATTATGTTCTCAATGTTTATAAACCAATTCGATTAAACTACTCAGTCTGCTAAATCAGGATTTGTAAGATACTGATTGAAATGAAACATACAGAGGCCCAGCTAAAATAGTCAATAAGGTTTATTCACGAGAGAGCTGGTCTGTTGTAGAAAACCATTAATTTTTATACTGGCTTCTTACGCCCACTTACGCACATACTTCACACACAAACAAAACATTAGGTATCCTACTCACACACTGTCCTGCTACCCAGCCGACAAAGATTAGGGGAGTCCGTGAGAAGCATTCCCTGTCCTCTTTCAAGATAGGGAGACCCTGGGAAGTACTCTCAGTGGCCCCCGGCCAAGGTCGGCACCGAATCTTGCTCAGACATTCTGTTTTTAAGACTATAATGCTGATATATTGTTATACTCAAAAACTACACTCACAGATATACAGTATAATTCTACTGACTAAAACCACACACATCATTAGAATAATCTCATGATTCTAATCAATTTCATACAATCATATTGTTTCAGGGTGGAATATTCTAATGATTCATATGAACCTATAAATTCCATCAACAGTTTCCCAGTCCCTGCCGATGGAAAACATCCCTACAGCATGATGCTGCCACCACCATGCTTCACTGTGGAGATGGTGTTCTCGGGGTGATGAGAGGTGTTGGGTTTGTCTGGGGCCAAAAAGCCCCAGACACCAAACGTGTTAGCTTATTTTTGTCTTTAAGCAATGGCTTATTTCTAACCACTCTTCTGTAAAGCCCAGCTCTTTTGAGTGTACGGCTTAAAGTGGTCCTATGGACAGATACTCCAATCTCCGCTGTGGAGCTTTGCAGCTCCTTCAGGGTTGTCTTTGGTCTCTTTGTTGCCTCTCTGATTAATGCCCTCCTTGCCTGGTCCGTGACTTTTGGTGGGTGGCCCTCTCTTGGCAGTTTTATTCTTTCCATTTTTTAATAATGGATTTAATGGTGCTGAGATGTTTAAAGTTTTTTATATTTTTTTGTAACCCAACCTTGATCTGTACTTCTCCACAACTTTGTCCCTGACCTGTTTGGAGAGCTCCTTGGTCTTCATGGTGCCGCTTGCTTGGTCGTGACCCATGCTTAGTGGTGTTGCAGACTCTGGGGCCTTTCAGAACAGGTGTGTATATATACTGAAATCCTGTGAAAGATCATGTGACACTTAGTTAATTAGATTGCACACAGGTGGACTTTATTTATGTGACTTCTGAAGGTAATTGGTTGCACCAGATCTTATTTAGGGGCTTCATAGCAAAGGGGGTGAATACATATGCCCGCACCAGTTTTCATTTTTTTATTTTCTACATTTTTTTAAACAAGTAATTTTTTTCATTTCACATGACCAATTTGAACTATTTTGTGAATGTCCATTACATGAAATACAAATAATAATCCATTTAAATTACAGGTTGTAATGCACCAAAATATGGAAAACACCAAGGGGGTTGAATACTTTTGCAAGGCACTGTATGTGTCAGTGTGTTTTTTTATCACACAAACACACTTCCTTGAGAGAAATTATCACATTTTGGTGACTATTTGTCACTGCCTACTCAATTGCTGCTAATTCACCCGGTAGTCCTCCTCATATCAAATCAAATCAAATTTGATTGGTCCTGTACACATATTTAGTAGATATTATCGTAGGTGCAGTGCAATTCTTATGTTTCTAGCTCCAGTAGTACAGTAATACCTAACAACACAAAACAATAGACACAAATATAAATAAAGGAATTATCAAATATCACAACGAGCAATGTCAGAGTCTGGATATAAAATGCATATGATGGTGTGTCTGGACAGTGTATGAATAGAAAAGTTGTGCACAGCAGCATTTGTATAGGATGAGCCTTGACTAGAATACAGTATATACACATCAAGTGGGTAAAACAGTATGTAAACATTATTAAAGTGACCAGTGTTCAATAACTATGTACATGGGGCAGTACTGGGCGGGCAGAGGCCGGCTGGTGGTGACTATTTAACAATTGTAAGAATGCTTGTGTCTGAGCCGCTGAAGTGCGAATTCACTTTGACCCTGTACTGTCGTTATGCCTGTTTGATTGCCTTACTGAGGGCATAGCTAGACTGTCTGTATTCGTCTATGTTCCCAGTCACCTTGCTGTGGTTAAATGTGGTGGTTCACTCTTTCAGTTTTGCACGAATGCTACCATCCATCCACAGTTTGTGGTTTGGACAAATTCTAAATGTCACAGTGGGAACAACTTCCTCTATGCACTTCCTGATGAACTCAGTCACCCAGTCAGTGTATATGTCAATACTATTCTCAGTGGCAACACAAAACATATCCCAGCCCGCATGACCAAACAATCTTGGCCAATGTTGAACAATCCTTATCATGGGTAATTTCTGTTTAAAATGTCTTCCCATAGGAGGGGAGGAGCAGAATGCAGGCGTGGGCAGGAGAGGACCTTGTAGCCGTCCCGGAAGGGGGAGTAGAAATGGTCAAGAGAGCTCAATAAGCAAGTTGCACAGGAGATGTGTTGATAGAACTTCAGTAGTGTTTTCTTCAGATTTCCTTTAATAATAAAGTCCCCAGCTACAATAAATGTGTCATCAGGATATACGGTTTCCAGTTTTCAAAACTCAAGTGTAGTTCCTTGAGAGACATTGCGGTGTCGACTTGGGGGGGGGGGGGGGGGGGGGAGATATGCACGGCTGTGATGAAGACTGAAGAGAATTATCTTGGGAGGTAATGCGGTCGGCATTTGATGATGAGGTAGTCTAGGGACTTGAGATCCTGTACATTTTCACAATCACACCATGAGTTCTCATAAAACATACATCTCCACCTTTCTTTTTCCCGGTTCTTTCTTCCTGTCCGGGGACAGTATATCTGGAGAGAGACATAGTTCCGTGAAACAGAGTATGTTACAATCCCTGATGTCTCTCTGGAAGAACATCCCCACACTGAGCTCGTCTGCTTTATTGTCCAGGAGACTGATCATTAGCAAGTAATGTACTCGGAAGCTGTGGATGGTATGCACGCCTCCTGAGTCCGACCAGAAACCCACCCCTTATTCTTCTTCTCTGTCGATGGCGTCTTGGATGAATGGAATTGCCCCAGGGAGTCCAAACAAAGGATCCAACTCAAGAAGGTGACCGTCAATCTAATATCCAAAAGTTTTTTTCAGCTGTAGGTATAAGGTTCTGTATTAACCTTGTGTTCTGTTTCATTGTGTTCTTGAACATAGCCCTGTCTTTCATTTTTGTTAATTGATTTCACGTGTGAGTTACTCACCTGGTCTCATCAGCTCCTTATTTAGTTCAGTTCATTCTGTTTGTGCCTTTGTGAGGTATTGGTCGTTTTGACTCTACTAAGCCTTTTCCTAGCTCGGTTGTGTGAACCAGTTATAGCCTTCAGCCCTAGTTTTGATTCACCTGCCTGTTTGCCTACCTGTGTATGACCATTGCCTGCCTGTGACCACGAGTCCTGCCTTCTGTGAAGGCGAAATAAACACCTGCCGCGCTCTGCGCGTGAATCTACACTTTTTTCTCCCTGAGTATTCACTACAGTAGGTAATAATGCAAGAAATGTTCTGAGCAAAAAATAACTACGCAATAACACAAAAACTAAAATGCTGCAAAGTTGGCCAGGCCCTAGAAACAGGACGACCATGTTTGTCGACGCCATCGTGTACACTCCTGATTATCAGTTCTGGGGAATTAGAAGGGGAGCTTTGTCACCACTAATGTATTTTAACTACCAAGATGAATTGTGTAAGCTGTTTAGTGAGTTTCACCCTGGGACAGTCCATAAATACTTGCTAGTATATTAAAACATTATAGTATTAGGATAATCACGTCAGTGCAAGTAATTTTGGATGGCAGATGAATAGTGGTTACAGGTACTTTTGCTACAGTAAAATGTTTAACAAAAGCATGGTGTCTTGCCTCTGGCATGTTAAAATGTCATATCGTCTTCCGAATGGACTGACCCTAATGTAGATGGGTCAGTCCATTCAGATGTAGATGACCCTAATGTAGAGGGGTCAGTCCATTCAGATGTGGATGACCCTAATGTAGAGGGGTCAGTCCATTCAGATGTAGATGACCCTAATGTAGATGGGTCAGTCCATTCAGATGTAGATGACCCTAATGTAGAGGGGTCAGTCCATTCAGATGTGGATGACCCTAATGTAGATGGGTCAGTCCATTCAGATGTAGATGACCCTAATGTAGATGGGTCAGTCCATTCAGATGTGGATGACCCTAATGTAGATGGGTCAGTCCATTCAGATGTAGATGACCCTAATGTAGAGGGGTCAGTCCATTCAGATGTAGATGACCCTAATGTAGATGGGTCAGTCCATTCAGATGTAGATGACCCTAATGTAGATGGGTCAGTCCATTCAGATGTGGATGACCCTAATGTAGATGGGTCAGTCCATTCAGATGTGGATGACCCTAATGTAGATGGGTCAGTCCATTCAGATGTAGATGACCCTAACCCAGTGAAGTATTATGGAGTCCATTCTGAGGATGATATGACATTTTATTAGGTAACTGATCATTTCTCTCTCTCACTATTTTCTAGGTGGATCTCCTTAATTAATGGAATTAATTGCCCCTCAAGCTGGCAAAGGAGTGTGTGCTGTTTTGATTGTACAGTAATAATAGTCTTGTACTTCATTAATCTCCTATGTGACCTGGCAAAACTGAGGAAAAACTCCTATCTTCTGGTAGTACTACTGTACTGTACACAGTCAACCAGTGGTAGTCCTACTGTACTGTACACAGTCAACCAGTGGTAGTCCTACTGTACTGTACACAGTCAACCAGTGGTAGTCCTACTGTACTGTACACACAGTCAACCAGTGGTAGTCCTACTGTACTGTACACAGTCAACCAGTGGTAGTCCTACTGTACTGTACACAGTCAACCAGTGGTAGTCCTACTGTACTGTACACACAGTCAACCAGTGGTAGTCCTACTGTACTGTACACACAGTCAACCAGTGGTAGTCCTACTGTACACACAGTCAACCAGTGGTAGTCCTACTGTACTGTACACACAGTCAACCAGTGGTAGTCCTACTGTACTGTACACACAGTCAACCAGTGGTAGTCCTACTGTACTGTACACACAGTCAACCAGTGGTAGTCCTATTGTACACAGTCAACCAGTGGTAGTCCTACTGTACTGTACACACAGTCAACCAGTGGTAGTCCTACTGTACACACAGTCAACCAGTGGTAGTCCTACTGTACTGTACACACAGTCAACCAGTGTGTGAAGATATCCCTCTGATATCCCAGCTAGTCAGACAGAGAAGTGGTAGAATTGGCATTTGGTGAAACTGCCATGTCAGTTTGGGATATTACAACAACAAACAAGGTATTTGGTGAAACTGCCATGTCAGTTTGGGATATTACAACAACAAATAAGGTATTTGGTGAAGCTGCCATGTCAGTTTGGGATATTACAACAACAAACAAGGTATTTGGTGAAACTGCCATGTCAGTTTGGGATATTACAACAACAAATAAGGTATTTGGTGAAGCTGCCATGTCAGTTTGGGATATTACAACAACAAACAAGGTATTTGGTGAAACTGCCATGTCAGTTTGGGATATTACAACAGCAAATAAGTTACTGCAAACAGCCGAGTACCATCAACCTGACTGATTCAGATCCAGACAAACCCAGTTCAACAGCTGGGGTCCTGACTGGTCCAGATCCACTCAGACCGTCACAGTTCAACAGCTGGGGTTCAATCTCTGCTAATCTGACACATCCAGGAAATGGAACAAGCTAACATTTTAAAAGAAAAAGGAAGCGAAGCATCTAGACCCCTGATCGGAGTCAGCCAATTGGACAGAGTTAAGTGGGGCCTTGCTGTCCAGGATGGTTGGTTGATTAATGGGTCGGAACTGATGGAGGGAAACATGCACTAATGGATTGATCTTCCCGAGCAGGAAGAACTCAGTGAATCAAACTTCCCCTTTATAATGCAATTTACTCCCCTAGCAAATTTACTCCACCGCCCCCCTGCTTCTTGTCCATCAGTGATAACCAATGTCAAGCGAATAGGTAGGAGGTTGGAGTAGGGTGGGGCGACATTTGGATGAGGAAAGGGTGAGTGGGTGGCTGAGGCGTGGGGAGAGGGGGGAGAAGAGGAGATGGAGATATGTGGGGAGGAGAGAAGTGAGGTAGGGGTTGGCGGAGGTTTCGGTCAGGGCCGGATCCTCATCCATCACCCGGTGAAGTTATTTAATTTCTGCCTGGCAGGTTGGGCTACCCTGGGGGATGTTCTGGATCAGGGCACAGCAATCACTATCCATCTCCTCTCATTTAGCACACCGTGCCAGCCTCTCCGGCCCACCTCCAGCCACACCGCTCAACTATACACACACACCTGCCTACTGACAGTCAGGACCTGGCACATCCAGTGCTGCATTAACGCCAGGTCCCTCTGTCCCCTCCCTCTCTCCCTACCTCCCCCAGCCACAGCTCTGTCTGTGTTGAGGTGTTGTCAATGGAGAGCGACAGAGAGCAAGGTGCTAACATGACAGACACAAATACCTGGTGTTTTCTAAGCAGTTATTTCAGGTCATGTTGGAGATGATATCGGCTCAGTACTGTGATGTTGGGGAAGAGAGAAGCTGTTGCGAGACTTCACCATTCATAACTTAGAGACCACACTTCATAACCTTATCCATCCACTGTGTCCAAATTGTGAAAGGATTTGCTGGTCCCCCCTATATCCTAATCACTTGATTTTAAAATAATAATAATAATGTTAAGACAAATATTGATGCCATAAGTCAATGGTGCCACTTGTCAATGATTTTAGAGGGCAGGATACTGATGATTTAAATGGTTTCTAATGTTCAGATCTGTTTACATTATAGAATGTCTCCCCGACTGTAACAATGTGTCTTTTAATCGTTTACACCTGTCTAAAAATGTGGGCACAATCAGAATGTGGATAAGATCAGGACACAGAACCCATGTTAGCGCATAGTATAAACAGGACTATAGATTTTACATATCATTATCATGGACAGAACCCCCTCAGGCCCTAGCCACATTTGGATTTTGTGTCAGAGAGTCATCTGTTGCTGGATTAATGACAAGGTAGCTGATATACTGACAAAACGCTCAAACGGTATGCAAAAAGTAGTGATGAGTTGTTATTTTGATGGACAAGAATGGACAATGATGTACATCATATACGATTTCATCTGTGCTCTTGCGTCTGGTCAGTTCCATTGAGAGCTCCTCACCCAGCCATACAGCTGGGCTCTCTAGTCAGATCAATGGAGCGCTACTCACCCAACCATACAGCTGGGCTCTCTAGTCAGTTCCATGGAGAGCTACTCACCCAGCCATACAGCTGGGCTCTCTAGTCAGTTCCATGGAGAGCTACTCACCCAGCCATACAGCTGGGCTCTCTAGTCAGATCCATGGAGAGCTACTCACCCAGCCATACAGCTGGGCTCTCTAGTCATTCAAAAACAAGCTTTATGAAAGCAATATGTTTTAGGAATATCCCCATGTCAAGGACTATTGGTTACTTCAATTTATGTCCATTTGGCATTAAAAGTTCTTCAACTTTTCGAAAGTCAGACATTTTGGAAATGGAACACAAAGTAAATCATATTATAAATTAAATAATGATTTCCTGACTCAAACCATTGTACAACAAACATTGGAAATCTCAGAGCATTGTTTTGAAATAAGACTAGAGTGGGCCTTTAAGACGATATGAAACAAACTCTGTACTACTCTGAAAGACAGTGTTCTGATAGTGTAGTTCGGGGAAGAAGCTTACTTTCCAGGCTCTGTGATCTCCAGTTTGTCTCCCAGCAGTTAGGCTAATTTCACCCGGCGGGAATCCTTTTGAAACCCATCCCGGTGCAATCACAGAGAAACAAAATTTTTGTCCGTGATTGCTGAGCTGAAACTGAGATTGACATCTTGTCGGGATGTGTAGATCTCTCTCCTTACAAATCAGAGAGAGAGAGAAAGAATGAGAAAGATGGAGGAAGAGAGAGAGAGGAAGGATGTGTGAACGTTTTGAGAGATAATCAGAATTCTATGCTCGATCTTCCCTCTGCATATTTTCTTCATGTCAAAACCATATTAGTCCAAACAGATTATTCAGAACTGTAGAGATGGATAGTCTTTATGCACCTGATAAAACTCAGGGAAGGGAGTGCTGTAATTTTGAAGGCCATGCAGTTCACCTCTGTGATCTCACTGCAGTTAGGGTCAATCACTGGGGATGTCCATATTAGGGTAAATATGTCAATATGCCAAAATATTACCCCCATATATTGCTTTCCCTTAAACCCAAAAGATACAGAGAAAATGTGGAGACAGGAGACACATTATAATACCAGGGGGATGCACTTAACCATAATCAGAAAGTGGTAAGATCGTGTTGTTGAAAATGTAAATGTTGCATGTATAGTGCATTCGGAAAGTATTCAGACCCCTTGACTTTTTCCACATTTTGTTACGTTACAGCCTTATTCTAAAATGGATTCAATAGCCCCCCCCCCCCCCCATCAATCTACTCGCAATACCCCATAATGAGAAAGCATTTTTTGCTAATTTAAAATTAAAATAAAAACTGAAATATCACATTTACATGAGACTTCAGACCTTTTACTCAATAATTTGTTGAAGAACCTTTAATAGCGATTACAGCCTTGAGTCTTCTTGAGTATGACGCTTCAGGCTTGCCACACCTGTATTTGGGTAGTTTCACCCATTATTCTCTGCAGATCCTCTCAAGCTCTGTCAGGTTGGATGAGGAGCATCACTGCACAGCTATTTTCAGGTCTCTTCAGAGATGTTCGATCGGGTTCAAGTCCGGGCTCTGGCTGTGCCCCTCAAGGACATTTAGAGACTTGTCATGAAGCCACTCCTGCGTTGTCCTGGCTGTGCACTTAGGGTCATTGTCCTGTTGGAAGGTGAACCTTCGCCCCACAGTCTGAGGTCCTGAGCGCTCTGGAACAGGTTTTCATCAAGGATCTCTCGGTACTTTGCTCCGTTCATCTTTCCCTCAATCTTGACTAGTCTCCCAGAAAAACATTCCCACAGCATGATGCTGCCACCGCCATGCTTCACCGTAGGGATGGTGCCAGGTTTCCTCCAGACGTGACGCTTGGCATTCAGGCCAAAGAGTTCAATCTTGGTTTCATCAGACAAGAGAATCTTGTTTCTCATGGCCTGAGAGTCCTTTAGGTGCCTTTTGGCAAACTCGAAGTGGACTGTCATGTGCCTTTTACTGAGGAGTGGCTTCCGTCTGGCCACTCTACCATAAAGGCCTGATTTGTGGAGTGATGCAGATATGGTTGTCCTTCTGGAAGGTTTTCCCATCTCCACAGAGGAACTCTGGAGCTCTGTCAGAGTGGCCATCGGGTTATTGGTCACCTCCCTGACCAAGACGTTTCTCCCACTGATTGCTCAGTTTGACCGGGCGGCCAGCTTTCAAACTTCTTTCATTTAATAATGATGGAGGCCACTGTGTTCTTGGGGACCTTCAATGCTGCAGAAATTGTTTATGATACCTTCCCCGATCTGTGCCTCGACACAATTCTGTCTCAGAGCTCTACGGACAATTCCTTCGACCTCCTGGCTTGGTTTTTGCTCTGACATGCACTGTCAACTGTGGAACCTTATATAGACACGTGTGTGCCTTACCAAATCATGTCCAATCAATTGAATGTAGTACAGGTGGACTCCAATGATGTCATATAAACATCTCAAGGAAGATCAATGGAAACAGGATGCACCTGAGCTCAATTTCTAGTCTCATAACAAAGAGTCTGAATAGTTTTGTAAATTAGGTATTTGTTTTTTATTTTTAATAAATTTGCAAACATTCTAAAAATCTGTTTTTGCTTTGTCATTATGGGTTATTGTGTGTAGATTGATGAGGAAAATGTATTATTTAATAAATTTTAGAATAAAGCCATAACGTAACAAAATGTGTAAAAAGTCAAGGGGTCTGAATACTTTACACAAGCACCGTAAATGCCAGATGATCCCGTTGGTTTAATTGTTTTATTACAAAATGACTCTTTAGCTATTCCCTAGTTTCTCCTCTCACATTATAATCAATCATCATCAACCAGACAAGAACATGGTATAATGGAATACATCTACTTTCAAGGCATTTCTAACTCTTCCTTAGCCAATGATGAAGGGTTAAACTGTATTTATGATGAAGGATTAACCTGCATTTATGATGAAGGATTAACCTGCATTTATATGGGAAACAACATCAAGTCTAGGATTTGGACGTTTTAGTCATTTATTCAGGGTGCAACATCTGTGACAATGTTCCCGATGCAGGACTAAATTATTGCCAACACCAAGAAAACACCAACTACCTATGAATATTATAATACAAATACATTTTCAAATTAATCTGAAAGGTATGCAGATCCTTAGGGAAGTTAATTTATCAGAACTTGTTACACCATGCATTAACATGTGGTTTTGATATCCGACCAAAATGATCCAATCACTATCGCATCTACACATGGTATTAATTATATTCTCAGATAAAGTTCTTGTTGTAGATTTTAGGATGGAATTAACTAGCGGCACCTTGCCCTATGGTAGGTGAATCATTACATCTATACATTTTAAGTTCAGCTAACTTGGATATTTAAAACTTCTTATGGCTGGGGGCAGTATTGAGTAGCTTGGATGAATAAGGTGCCCAGAGTAAACTGCCTGCTACTCAGTCCCAGTTGCTAATATATGCATATTATTAGTATATTTGGATAGAAAACACTCTGAAACTGTTTGAATGATGTCTGTGAGTATAACAGAATTCATATGGCTGGCAAAAACCTGAGAAAGAATCCAACCAGGAAGTGGGAAATCTGAGGTTGGTCGTTTTCAACTCATTCCCTATTGAAGATACAGTGGGATATTGGTCATGTTGCACTTCCTAAGGCTTCCACTAGATGTCAACCATCTTTAGAACCTTGTTTGATGCTTCTACTGTGAAGTGGGGGCGAATGAGAGGGGAATGAGTCAGAGGTCTGGCAGAATGCCTTGAGTTCGTGACGTTTGTTCACTTGAGAGTGAGCTCTGTTCCATCGCAATTCTACAGACAAAGGAATTCTCCGGTTGGAACATTATTGAAGATTTATGTTAAAAACATCGTAAAGATTGATTCTATACTTCGTCTGACATGTTTCTACGGACTGTAACGGAACCTTTGGACTTTTCGTCTGCTCGTGTGTCATGAAGTTGGATTACTGGGCTGAACGCGCTAACAACAAGGTGGAATTTGGACATAAATGATGGACATTATCGAACAAAACAAACATTTATTGTGGAACTGGGATTCCTGGGAGTGCATTCTGATGAAGATCATCAAAGGTAAGTGAATATTTATAATGTTATTCCTGACTTCTGTTGACTGCACAATATGGCGGATGTCTTTTTGGCTGGTTTGGTCTCTGAGCGCCGTACTCAGATTGTTGCATGGTTTGCTTTTTCCTTAAAGTTTTTTGAAGGCACAGTAGAAAATCACTGCTTTCTAATCTGACACAGCGGTTGCATTAAGGAGAAGTGTATCTAAAGTTCCATGTATAACACTTGTATTTTCATCAACATTTATAATGAGTATTTCTGTAAATTGATGTGGCTCTCTGCAAAATCCCAGGATGTTTTTAGAACTACTGAACATAACGCGCCAATGTATACTGAGATTTTTTTATATAATATCAAACAAAACATACATGTATTGTGTAACATGAAGTCCTATGAGTGTCATCTGATGAAGATCATCAAAGGTTAGAATTAATCACACTATCTCTATTTCTGATTTTTGTGACTCCTCTCTTTGGCTGGAAAAATGGCTGTGTTTTTCTGTGACTTGGCTCTGACCTAACATAATCGTTTGTGGTGCTTTCGCCGTAAAGCCTATTTTAAATCGGACACTGTGGTGGGATTAACCTGTTGATCCTACTTGAGACGCAGACGTCTCAACTAGGCACCTGGAAATGCAAATGCGCTACGCTAAATGCTAAATGTACTCGTTAAAACTCAAACGTTCATTAAAACACACATGCAGGGTATTGAATTAAAGCTACACTCGTTGTGAATCTAGCCAACAAGTCAGATTTTTAAAATGCTTTTCGGCGAAAGCATGAGAAGCTATTATCTGATAGCATGCAACACCCCAATATACCTGAAGGGGACGTAAACAAAATAATTTGCGTAGCCGGCGCTACACAAAAACGCAGAAATAAAATATAAAACATTCATTACCTTTGATGATATTCTTTGTTGGCACTCCTATATGTTCCATAAACATCACAATTGGGTATTTTTCCCGGTTAAATCCGTCCATGTATGCCCAAAATATCCATTTGTATAGCCTGTCTGGTTCAGGAAAAAAGCTCTCTTCCAACACGCAACGCCATTTTTTAAAATTATATAAATTGCCTATATTCTTTGACAAAACACTTCAGCCTACTTTTGTAACCCAACTTTAGGTATTTGTAAACGTTAATAAGCGATCAAATTGATCACTGGGCGATCTGTATTCAATAGCAGCTACTCAAGAAAACAATGTCCCTTTTTCTCTCCTCCAAAATCGATTGCTGTATGCTGGACGGAATGAAGGATCTATTTGTCATGACGCAAAGGATTTTTGTCAATGAAAATGACGTTTTTGGCGACATCGTGTGGAAGCTGTAGGAATTGCAACATCGGCCCTATTTAATTTGGTGTCCCTTAAACAATACATGCAAGTGGCGCATGGATATTTTTTTCAGTTTTCAGTGACCAGTTTTTCTTGCGCTTTTCGATGAAACACACGCTCTGTTATAGTCACAGCCGTGATTTAACCAGTTTTAGAAACTTCAGAGTGTTTTCTATCTACACATACTAATCATATGCATATACTATATTCCTGGCATGAGTAGCAGGACGCTGAAATGTTGCGCGATTTTTAACAGAATGCTCGAAAAAGGAAGGGGTAGACTTAAGAGGTTTTAACAAGAAATGTATCTTTAAAATGGTGTGAAATACTTGTATGTCTGAGGAAATTTAATTATGAGATTTCTGTTGTTTTGAATTTGGCGCCCTGCACTTTCACTGGCTGTTGTCATATCGATTCCGTTAGTGGGATCTCAGCCATAAGAAGTTTTTAAGCTACATTGACTTTCCTAAGTTGCATTTTTACAGTGTATGTAATTAAACATTTATTTGAAAAACCTACTATAAACTGCTCCATGCGTTCAAAGCCAATGTCAGATATGCCTATATTCCATTAAGAGAGGATAATTCAATATTGGGAAATTAGCAATAAAGTGGCAATCATTAGAAAGCAGTGATTTTCTACTGTGCCTTCAAAAAACATCGAAATGAACACAATTAATTTGTAGGCCTAATGTTTATCTCAATCAATTGAAGAATATACTTTTCTGGTATTAAAATATGCTGTATTTGTGAGCAACCGTGCAGGAGGATGAAACAGGTTTGTCTCAGTACCAGAATCTTGTGTTGTGTGATTCTATATCTTAACCAAGTTGTCAAATATGTGCACTGTTAGGACAGCAAGACTAAATATGTCATGAATGGTGATCACTAAATGTGAGATGTTTTCCAACATCTTTTAGTGTATCTGAGACTAAAGTATTTTTTGATTGCCAGAACTGTGGGAAAATGTAGACAGTAAAGTGATAGAGATGGGGCTGGAATCCCCATGTCAGGGGGTGTATGTGGTCCGGAGAGGGTTAACTACTATGCCAGACCCCGGCGCGGGGCTTCTGTCTTCAAGAATCCTGATTTAAATCACAAGCTGAAGGAAATGTCTCTCTTTTCCTCCCCTGATAGTTAGACATTGAATTGCATACCATGAGAATCTCTCTTTAGGATCACTGTGGGTGGCTAGGGGGCCACTGGAGATATTGGCTCAGATTTATGTCTGGAGGTGGTGTTTGTGTTCGGAAACTGGTGTCTTTGTGAGAGAGTGAGAGTGAGAGTGTGAGAGTGAGAGTGAGTGTGAGAGTGTGAGATTGTGAGAGAGTGAGAGAGAGAGTGAGAGAGACCTCACTTCAAGTCCTTAGGAAACTATGCGGTAAATTGATGAACATGAAAATATCAAAATTGTAGATTAATTATCCAAGGCATCCTCTGTTGCCCTCACCACAGACGGGTGGACCTCCAGGGCAACGGAAAGCTACGTGACTGTGACTGCTCACTACACCACAAAGGAGTGGACATCTAGGGTAACAGAAAGCTAGGTGACTGTGACTGCTCACTACACCACAGAGGAGTGGACCTCCAGGGTAACGGAAAGCTACGTGACTGTGACTGCTCACTACACCACAAAGGAGTGGGAGATGCGAAGTCCGGTGCTACAGACACGCCTCCTCTATGAGAGTCACACAGGCACAAATCTGGCACAGGTACCGCTAGAAGCAGTAGTAGGGTGGAAGATAGAGAGGCCCAATAGCAATATCCCAGTCACCACAGATAATGCCAAGAGCCAAGTAAATGCAGTGATAGAAGCTGGACTGGGAATCTCAATGAACCAGATGGACCGCCTCCTTGGGAGGATCAGGAAGATGGTTTCCTTTTTCCACCAATGCACAACAGCCGCTCATGTGCTTAAGACCAAGCAAGAAATGCTACAGCTACCGACCCACAAGCTCATACACCATGTCACAACAAGATGGAACTCCATCTTGAGCAGCAGGCAGCTGTATACTCTGCACTGACAGACAAGACCCTGAAAAAAAATAAAGACATCGTCACCTTGTCTGATGATGACGTGAAAGTGGCAGAGGAGGTCCTCCAGGTGCCCAAACCCCTCAAAACGGTTACAACTGTTGTGTCTTTGGCTATGCCGGATTAAGTGATATGACATGCTATTTTATAAAATAATTTCTCCGTAATTAATATTACCTGATTGAGCTAATCATGTTAATGTAATTAACTAGAGAGTCGGGCACCACAAAATATTATCTTATCTTTTATCTTATCTTCTGAATAAACTCTTAAAGACCTAGTAATATTTTACATCAATAGCAGTCAATATTAATCGTCATCGTAATTCAGTCTCATCTGAAAGTTGTAAATTCTTGGTTATCTACCCGAACCCTGGCTAACAAGTTGAACCAGCAATACAAAATTGGGTTTAATTATTTATTTACTAAATACCTAACTAATCACACTGAATTACACATACACATAATTAAATCATAACTTAATTACAAATGACGTCATAAAGGAAAACGTCCCTAGCGGGCGGAACAGATATGACAGCTGGTTACATAAAAGAAAAGGGGCTGGGTTTGAGTGAAAAAGCGGGAAGACTGAGGAACAAAGGGAGAAGCTGTGCTATCGTAAATACAGTATCTTATGCATTCTAAATTACCGCCCATTTGGAAAAGGAAAATGTAATAAATATTTATTCTGAGCTGCGCTTCGGTAGGTTGGTGGTAGATGGAAAGCCGTGTTGCCCAACAGAGTCCTTTGAAGAACGTCGTGTGGTAGACGGGATACTCTGTCTGTTCCTTCCTAACCCTCGTTTGCAGCAGCTGTTGCTAACTCAACGGCTAGGAGGTATCACTTCTATAGTGAATAAGAGTTCAAAGTTCATACCATTCGCAACCAAAGCTCACGCTGATGTTAGCTTCATTCTGTAGTTATTATCTGAACCATTCTGACATCGGACCATCGTCCTCACATCCTCGGAACAGGAGGTTATATTGTCATCAAGGCTTTATATAGGAAGGGAGAAGAGGTCGAAGATCACATTTCATCCCATCACGAATAATTTCATATTCAAACATTTAAATTGAACAACAATTCCATGTGAATCCGATAACTCTGATGCGTAGACTTTCCACTGTAGAGTTTATGTCATCGGGGTGGCAGGGTAGCCTAGTGGTTAGAGTGTTGGACTAGTAACCGAAATCCCCAAGCTGATAATGTACAAATCTGTCGTTCTGCCCCTGAACAGGCAGTTGTTCCCACTGTATACCCACTGTTCCTAGGCCGTCATTGAAAATAAGAATTTGTTCTTAATTAACTGACTTGCCTAGTTAAATAAAGGTAAAATAAAATAAATCTTATCATTGATGAGAATGTCTCAGATGACAACCGAACTGACATCATATTCATTAAGTACCACCGCATATGTTCAGTTGGTCGGAATACCAGAATATAGTTCATTTCCCCCCCACTTTCTGATGTTCCCAGAATCTCTATGTTAACCAAGGGTTTTGCAAATGTAACATCAGTAGGGTAGAGAGAGGAAAAAGGGGGAAAGAGGTAGTTATGACTGTCATAAACCTAACCCCAGACTGTCATAAACCTAACCCCAGGCCAGCGTCATGACACAACCCTATTGAGCACTGAAACTGCACCATCTGTGTCCATGATCCTACCTATGAAAACAAGGATTCTACAATCCATGGCCCCAAGTGAGAAAGACAGCACCATCACTAGAGATGTCAATGCTGCCATTAGAGAGGACCTGAATCCTGATACCTCCCTAATGTACAGGACTACCTTCATAGATCTACTGCACAGGATCCAAGGTTCAAGTCCCTGTTTAACCTAGACGTTGCCCTACGCCGGAGGACATACAGTGATCTCATCACTGAGATTGTGGCCACTGAAGAGGTAAAATAATAAATGAGAGTGAATTACTTAAATAATAAATATACTACAGTCTACTCTTACAATCAAATGCAGACTGCATTATCTACGAAGGGAATTCTCTTCGATTATAGTCACAGCCGTGTATACCCCCCCCCCCGCCCCCCCCAAGCAGATACGATACCTCAGCGGCCCTGAAATAACTTCACTGGACCCTATGTAAACTGGAAACCATATATCCTGAGGCTGCATTTATTGTAGCTGGGGATTTTAACAAAGCTAATTTGAGAACAAGGCTACCTAAATTCTACCAGCACATTGATTGTAATACCTGTTCGAACAAAACAATGGACCACTGCTACTCTAACTTCCGCGATGCATACAAGGCCCTCCCCCACCCTCCCTTCAGGAAATCTGACCATGACTCCATCTTGTTGCGCTCCTCCTATAAGCAGAAACTAAAACAGGAAGCGCCCGTCCTTAGGTCTATCCAATGCTGGTCTGACCAATCTGATTCCACGCTTCAGACTGCTTTGATCACGTGGACTAGGATATGTTCCGGGTAGCCTCAGACAATAACATTGACGTATACGCTGACTCTGTGAGTGAGTTAATTAGGAAGTGCATTGGAGGTGTTGTACCCACTGTGACTATTAAAGCCTTCCCTAAAAAGAAACTGTGGAATGATGTCAGCATTCGCACAAAACTGAAAGTTCAAACCACCGCATTTAATCATGGCATGGCTACTTAAAACATGACCGAATACAAACAATGTAGTTATTCCCTCCGCAAGGCAATCAAACAAGCAAAGTGTCAGTATAGAGACAAAGTAGAGTCGCAATTCAATGGCTCAAACACGAGACGTATGTGGCAGGGTCACAGACAATCACTGATTACAAAAAGAAAACCAGCCCCGTCGCGGACATCGATGTCTTGCTCCCAGACAAATTAAACAACTTCTTTGCGTGCTTTGAGAACAATATAGCGCCACCGACACGGCCCGCTACCAAAGAATGTGGGCTCTCCTTCTCCGTGGTTGATGTGTGTAAAAAGTTTAAACACGTTAACCCTCGCAAGGCTGCCGGCCCAGACGGCATCCCTAGCCGCGTCCTCAGGGCATGCGCAGACCTGCTGGCTGGTGTGTTTACGGACATGTTCAATCATTCCCTATCCCAGTCTGCTGTCCCCACATGCTTCAAGATTGCCACCATTGTTCCTGTACCCAAGAAGTATAAACTGAACTAAATTACTATCGCCCGTAGCACTCACATCTGTCATCATGAAGTGCTTTGAGAGACTAGTCAAGGATCATATCACCTCCACCTTACCTGATACCCTTGACCCACTCCAATTTTCTTTCATCCCCAGTAGGTCCACAGACGATGCAATCACCATCACACTGCACACTGCCCTATCACATCTGAACAAGAGGAATACGTATGTAAGAATGCTGTTCATTGACTACTGCTCAGCATTCAACACCATAGTACCCTCCAAACTCATCATTAAGCTTGAGACCCTGGGTCTCGACCCTGCCCTGTGCAACTGGGTCCTGGACTTTCTGACGGTAGTGTGGCTTGTCAACTAAAACCCTCACAAACATTTACAGATGTACAATCGAGAGCATCCTGTCAGGCTGTAACACCACCTGGTACGGCAACTGCACCACGCTCAACCTCAAGGATCTCTAGAGGGTGGTGCGGACTGCACAACGCATCATCGGGGAAAGCTACCTGCCCTCCAGGACACCTACAGCACCCGATGTCACAGGAAGGCCAAAAAGATCATCAAGGACAACAATCACCTTAGCCACTGCCTGTTCACCTCGCTACCATCCAGAAGGCGAGGTCAGTACAGGTGCATCAAAGCTGGGACCGAGAGACTGAAAAACAGCTTCTATCTCAAGGCCATCCGACTTAAACAGGCATCACTAACATTGAGAGGCTGCTGCCAACATACAGACTCAAATCACTGGCCACTAATAAATGGATTTAATAAAGGTATCACTAGTCACTTTAAATAATGCCACTTTAATAAGGTTTACATATCCTACATTCCTCATCTCATATATATACTGTATTTTACACCATCTATTGCATCTTGCCTATGCCGCACGGCTATCGCCCATCCATATATTTATATGTACATATTCTTATTCCATCCCCTTACATTGTGTGTGTATAAGGTAGTCGTTGTGAATTTGTTAGATTACTTGTTAGATATTCCTGCACTGTCGGAACTAGAAACACAAGAATTTCGCTACACTCACATTAACATCTGCTAACCATGTGTATGTGACCAATAACATTTGATTTGAGAGACACACAACGAGAGAGTGCGAGACACCCACACACACAACGAGAGAGTGCGAGACACACACAGATATAAAAAATGAGACAAATGCCCATTTCTCTGAAAGGTTTGGGATGGATATTGAGGGACTCAACTGTTTCTATGGCAACCAGAGCCCATTTACTCCCCATGGTGTGTGTGTGCGTGCTTGAGAAGGCCGGGATAAAGTAGAAGCAGTCTATGAAGCATGTTAGAATTCAGTGAAAAATCAAAGCTGACTGGGTTCTCACAAACCCACCTGGTTCTATTGTCAGGTTTGATGGATGCGGAGTGTGTTGTCACAGTCGGGTAATTAGAAATACCATCACCCTGAGGCTGAGCGAAGTGCCAGCGTGAGAAAGACCCTCATTAGATTGGAACATCTGTATTTTTCTAAACAAGAGTCAGTGGGGGGGGAGGGAAAAGCCAAACAGTGTAAAAACAAAATGGATTCTATAGCACTTTCTCCCTTTTATTCTCAGACCATCTGTGTCGTTCTGTCCCCCCCCAATTCCCTGTCTCCCCTCCGGAGAAAACACACAGAAAATGACATGACACTCAACAGCAAAAACCCTCTGAACACTGAGAAGTCAAAAGTCAAATGTAGATATGGTTGGTGGGGCCTTGGAGTGGAATCTTTCCAGAGTAGATGGTTGGTGCTCCTGTCCGTGCCTCCTAAGAAAAACACAATTCAACGGAAGACAAAAAGTGGGGTCTTGCCACTCTTTGAACCTGCAGCGAGCAGATAGCTTTTACCTCTGAGCAGCGTGAGCTTCCATACTATACGGAGCCTGTCTGCTATAGCATAGAGCATTCATTCCCTCTTTATCTGTCTGCGACTTGACTGGTCTTTCTGCACTGTGAGGTTAAGACCCGACAATGTGTCTCCAGGCGGGAAGAAAAGATAGAAACACATGAACAATGTGAATGTCATTTCTAAAGAGGCTTGAACAAGCCAGCGTGAGAGCGCCTCACATTGCAGCCTCTACGCCCTATTGTTCCCCGCCTTGCTGCGACTCAATGTGATTGGTCTCCCAGGTGACGGCTCTCACTTCCTGATGCTAGTGTTCCATTGGACAAATTAGATTGTGGAAGTTTAAAAGGAAAAAATAGAAAATCCATTGAAATAATAGTGAAAGAGGGAGATATAATCCTTTTAAAGAACTAGGGATTAAAGAGGATATGTCAGTACAATAATCAGTACAATAATTGTGAAGTCACCTGATCAGCTATTATGTCGCCCCAATATCTTTATACTGTTTGTTGAAGTGAAAGTCAAAATAATAGAGAATCAGTCCCACTCTTTCAAATCACATGACATTTTATTTATCAAGTGCTGTCACGTATACTCCCTCTCTGGCCTCTAGGTCATCAGGTTGCTGATTATCCCGCACACCTGTCACCATCATCAAGCGCACCAGCGCCTCATGACACTCACCTGGACTTCATCACCTTGATTATCTTCCCTACATCTGCCACTCCCCTTGGTTCTTTCCACAGGTGTTATTGACTCGGTTTTCATTTCTGTGCGCTGGTTGTGTTTTGTGTTTATTGTTTTGTTTATTTATTAAAACACTCACTCCCTGTACTTGCTTCCCGACTCTCAGCGCACTCGTTACAAGTGCCGAATACAACTGGTGTAGACTTTACAGTGAATTACTTGCTTACGAACATTTCTCAACGATGCAGTTTATAAAAAAGATAGTTACTATTTTAAATTGTATCAAACACAAAAGGAATGAAATAAAAATACACAAGAATGGAGCTATGGACAGGGAGTAGCAGTACCAGATCAATGTGCAGAGGTAGGGTAAAGGGACTAGGCATCAGGATAGATAATAATAAGGTATTTGAGGTAGATATGTACATGCAGGCAGGGTAAAGAGACTAGGCATCAGGATAGATAATAATAAGGTATTTGAGGTAGATATGTACATGAAGGCAGGGTAAAGTGACTAGACATCAGGA
Source organism: Oncorhynchus clarkii lewisi (assembly GCF_045791955.1). Classification (NCBI taxonomy): domain Eukaryota; kingdom Metazoa; phylum Chordata; class Actinopteri; order Salmoniformes; family Salmonidae; genus Oncorhynchus; species Oncorhynchus clarkii. The sequence continues at coordinate 25,713,753 of NC_092160.1, read as the reverse complement.
TAGATAATAATATGATATTTGAGGTAGATATGTACATAAAGGCAGGGTAAAGTGACTAGGCATCAGGATAGATAATAGTAAGGTATTTGAGGTAGATATGTACATGAAGGCAGGGTAAAGTGACTAGGCATTAAAATAGATAATAATAAGGTATTTGAGGTAGATATGTACATGAAGGCAGGGTAAAGTGACTAGGCATCAGGATAGATAATAATAAGGTATTTGAGGTAGATATGTACATGAAGGCAGGGTAAAGTGACTAGGCATTAAAATAGATAATAATAAGGTATTTGAGGTAGATATGTACATGAAGGCAGGGTAAAGTGACTAGGCATCAGGATAGATAATAATAAGGTATTTGAGGTAGATATGTACATGAAGGCAGGGTAAAGTGACTAGGCATCAGGATAGATAATAGTAAGGTATTTGAGGTAGATATGTACATGAAGGCAGGGTAAAGAGACTAGGCATCAGGATAGATAATAATAAGGTATTTGAGGTAGATATGTACATGAAGGCAGGGTAAAGGGACTAGGCATCAGGATAGACAATAATACATGTAAAATAAAGAACAGAGTATCAGCAGCATATGATGAGTATACAATTGTGTGGGTGTGTGTATGTATGTATGTGTTGTGTCAGTATGAGAGTGTGTGTTTGGTGTGGGAGTAATAGTGTAGTGTGTCTTAGTGAGTGTGTATCTGGTGTGTACATAAAGTCCAGTGAGTAATGCGTAAGGTCAGTGCAGATAGTCTGGGTACCATTACTTTACTATTTAGCAGTCTGGCTATTTAGCAGTCTTATGGCTTGGGGGTAGAAGCTGTCTCAGAGCTTGTTTGTCCGAGACCTGATGCTCTGGTACTGTTTGCCAGATGGTAGCAGAGTGAACAGTCTACGGCTTGGGTGGCTGGAGTCTTTGGTAATCGGGCCTTCCTCTGACAATTCTTGTTCTAGGTTATAGGGGTCATGGATGTCAGGGAGCTCAGCACCAGTGATGTACTGGGCTGTCCACACCACACTTTGTAGCACTTTGTGGTGAAGGGTGATGCAATTGCCATAGCAAGCTGTGATGCAGCCAGTCAAGATGCCTTGAATGGTGTAGCTGTATAACTTTTTGAGGAGCTGAGGGCCTATGCCAAATCTTTTCAGCCTCGTGAGGAGGACGAGGTGCCGCTGTGCCCTCTTCACCACTGTGCAGGTTTGTGTGGACCATGTTCAGTCCTTAGTGATGTAGATGCAAAGGAACTTAAAGCTCTCGACCCGCTCCACAACAGCCCTTTCGCTGTGGATGGGGGTGTGCTCTCCCCTCTTTCTCCTATAGTCCACAATTAGTTCCTTGGTCTTACTGAAGTTGAGGGAGAGGTTGTTGATCATCCTTGCACCACACAGCTAACTCTCTGATCTCATCCATATAGGCTGATTCCTCACCGTCAGTGATCAGGCTGTGCCAGGGAGCTGTCCACACCACCCTTTGTAGAGCTTTGTGGTGAAGGACGGTGCAATTGCCACAGCAAGCTGTCTTGTTGTCAGCAAACTTGATAATGGTGTTGGAATCGTGCGCGGCCAAACAGTCTTGGGTGAACAGGGAGTACAGGTGGGGACTAAGCACCCACCCCTGTGGGGCCACCATATTTGAGGGTGGTGGCAGAACATGGCAGAAGTGTTTTTGCCTACCCTCACCACCTGGGTCCAGCCTGTCAGGAAGTCCAGGATCCAGTTGCAGAGGGAGGTGTTCAGTCCCAGAGTCCCTAGCTTGGTGATGAGCTTGGAGGAGACTATTGTGTTGAACGTTGAGCTGTAGTCTATGAACAGCATTTTCACATAGTTATTTTGATTTTGAGAGAATTTTCTCCCTCATTCATCGGATGATGCAAGGCTACACTGGAGCTTGTGTCCTCATGTTTTGGATGACAACTTTCAAGGTAGAAACATTGCACAATATTTGACCTCAACAGTGAATTCACTACTTGAGTTTTTTCTAAACACATATAAAAATGATAAAAATGAATAGCAATCTACAGTATGTATCTACTATCTACTGTCTACTGTCTCCTACTGGGGTATAAATATGAGGTGACACACAGGCCAAGTTCCCATAGGCTGCATTCCAAACACTTAAAAGACACACCCTATCCACTCAGCCCTCAAATCAAGTGGACACTTCTGATGACGGATCATGACGTCTGACGAGTATACACTTGCAGGGCAAGGGGCGAGGGAGGAAGGAATGATTTTTAAATGGACTGCCCTTGCCCGGAAAATCGTTGTTCATCCCGCAATGATTGTGTTTTCAGCCACCGGTAGCTTGTGGGTGCTTTATACTGTATGTGCTACAGTCAATTATGATTGCATGTCTACTTATATTAACTATATAATTGTTAATATATATATAGCTAGCAAATGATTTAGCTAACTAACTTAACCCTGCCTAGAAGGTACAATTTCCAGAAGTTAACCAATTAAGAACCTTTGATTACTTTGATGAGATGTGTTTGTGCGTTAGTAGCACAATTTCTAACTGATTTACATTCGTTTTTACTTGTATGCTGACTCCATATTGACGTTGAGGTTTTAAGTTTTGGCTGACTTTTCTTAGCGAATGTACAATCAACACAAATTGAATTATGGGGCGTTTCAGACCCTGAAGTAAACATAATTGTACACTCGCCATTAAAAACGAGGGCTGACTTCCCTGCAAACTTCCCTTGCTTGTCTAATCCTTTGGACCAATGACAAATATGAGGGTGGGGATTCCCCCAAGGGCTTAGGGCCGAGGGCTGTCTATTTTGAGATTGAAACGCAGCCATAGTCATCTATCACTATGGGAAACACCCGAGAATACGGTAATGATGTGCGACAAAAGGTTGTTGAGCTGCACAAATCAGGAAATGGTGATAAGAAAATAGGTTGAACGGTTGAAAATGCCCATTTCCACTATCAGAGCAATAATTAAGAAGTTTAAAGCAACTGGAGATGTTAACAATCGGTCTGGAAGAGGACATGTGTCTATATTGACCCAACGCACAATGAGGAGGATGGTTCGAGTGGCCCAAAAAATCAGCCAAGGATCAGAACTGGAGAATTGCAGATGTTAGTTGGGTCAGAAAGTCTCAAACTATGATCAGACGCCACCTACATAACCACAAGTTGTTTGAGAGAGTTGCCATGAAGAAACTTAAGCGCCTACAGTTTGCCAAACGTTACTGGAACTTTCTATGGTCAGATGAGATCAAAATAGAGCTTTTTGGAAACCATCACCAGAGTTGGGTTTGGCGTAGACAGAAAGATAGCCAATCAACAAAGTACCTCATCTCCACTGTGAAGTATGGTGGTGGATCTTTGATGTTGTGGGGCTGTTTTTCTTCCAAAGGCCCTGGACAACTTGTTAGGATACATGGTATCATGGACTCCATCAAGTACCAGCAGATATTCAATCAAAACCTGACTGCCTCTGCTAGGAAGCTTAAGCTCAAATCAAATAAAATTGTATTAGTCACGTGCGCCGAATACAGGTTAATCCAGGCCCTGCAGTGCCTAGCTCCACTCCCATTCCCCAGGCGCTCTCATTTGGTGACTTCTGTAACCGTAAAAGCCTTGGTTTCATGCATGTTAACATTAGAAGCCTCCTCCCTAAGTTTATTTTATTCACTGCTTTAGCACACTCTGCCAATCCGGATGTCCTAGCCGTGTCTGAATCCTGGCTGAGGAAGACCACCAAAAACCTTGAAATTTCCATCCCTAACTATAACATTTTCTGACAAGATAGAACTGCCAAAGGGGGCAGAGTTGCAATCTACTGCAGCGATAGGCTGCAGAGTTCTATCTTACTATCCAGGTCTGTGCCCAAACAATTTGAGCTTTCACTTTTAAAAATCCACCATTCCAGAAACACGTCTCTCTTGCTGTAGACCACCTTCTGCCTCCAGCTGTGCCCTGGACACCATATGTGAATTGATTGCCCCCCATCTATCTTCAGAGCTCGTGCTGTTAGGTGACCTAAACTGGGACATGCTTAACACCCCGGCCATCCTACAATCTAAGCTTGATGCCCTCAATCTCACACAAATTATCAATGAACCTATCAGGTACAACCCCAAATCCGTAAACACGGGCACCCTCATAGATATCATCCTAACAAACCTGCCCACCAATTACACCTCTGCTGTCTTCAACAAGGATCTCAGGAATCACTGCCTCATTGCCTGCGTCCGTAATGGGTCTGAGGTCAAACGACCACCCCTCATCACTGTCAAACGCTCCCTAAAACACTTCAGCGAACAGGCCTTTCTAATCAACCTGGCCCGGGTATCCTGGAAGGATATTGACCTCCTTCCGTCAGTAGAGGATGCCTGGTTATTCTTTAAAAGTGCTCTCCTCACCATCTTAAATAAGCATGCCCCATTCAAAAAATTTAGAAACAGGAACAGATATAGCCCTTGGCTCACCCCAGACCTGACATCCTGTGGCGTACTGCATTAGCATCAAATAGCCCTCGTGATATGCAACTTTTCAGGGAAAAGTTAGGAACCAATATACACAGGCAGTTAGGAAAGCAAAGGCTAGGCTTTTCAAGCAGAAATTTGCATCCTGTAGCACAAACTCAAAAAAGTTCTGGGACACTGTAAAGTCCATGGAGAGTAAGAGCACCCCCTCCCAGCCTAGTCTAGGAAACACTGTCTCCACCAATAAATTGAGAATTTCAATAAGCACTTTTTCTATGGCTGGCCATGCTTTCCACCTGACTACCCCTATCCCGGTCAATAGCCCCGCACCCCCTACAGCAACTTGCCCAGGCCTCCAACATTTCTCCTTCACACAAATCCAGATAGCTGATTTTCTGAAAGAGCTGCAACATCTGGACCCCTACAAATCAGCCAGGCTAGACAATCTGGACATTCTCTTTCTAAAATTATCAGCCGAAATTGTTGCAACCCCTATTACTAGCCTGTTCAACCTCTCTTTCGTATCATCTGAGATACCCAAAGATTGGAAAGCTGCCACAGTCATCCCCCTCTTCAAAGGGGGAGACACTCTGACCCAAACTGCTACAGACCTATATCTATCCTACCCTGCCTTTCTAAGGTCTTCGAATGCACAAACAGATCACCGACCATTTCGAATCCCACCATAGTTTCTCCGCTATGCAACCTGCCCGCCCGTCCAGCATCACTACTCCGGACGGTTCTGACTTAGAATATGTGGACAACTACAAATACCTTGGTGTCTGGATAGACTGTAAACTCTCCTTCCAGACTCACATTAAGCATCTCCAATCCAAAATTAAATCTAGAATCAGCTTCCTATTTCGCAACAAAGCATCCTTCACTCATGCTGCCAAACATACCCTCGTAAAACTGACTATCCTCCTAGACTTCGGCGATGTCATTTACAAAATAGCCTCCAAGACTCTACTGCAGTCTATCACATAGCCATCAATTTTGTCACCAAAGCCCATATACTACCCACCACTGCGACCTGTATGCTCTCGCTGGCTCCAGGTCATCTATAAGTCTTTGCTAGGTAAAGCCCCGCCTTATCTCAGCTCACTGGTCACTAAAGCAGCATCCACCCGTAGCACGCGCTCCAGCAGGTATATCTCACTTGTCACCCCCAAAGCCAATTCCTCCTTTGTCTGCCTTTCCTTCCAGTTTTCTGCTGCCAATGACTGGAACGAACTGCAAAAATCACTGAAGCTGGAGACTCATATCTCCCTCACTAACTTTAAGCACCAGCTGTCAGAGCAGCTCACAGATCACTGCACCTGTACATAGCCCATCTGTAAATAGTCCATCCAACTACCTCATCCCCATACTGTTATTTATTCTATTTAAAAAAAATATTTTGCACCACAGTATCTCTACTTGCACACTCATCTTCTGTACATCTATCACTCCAGTGTTTAATTGCTATATTGTATTTATTTGGGCACTATGGCCTATTTATTGCCTTACCTCCCTTATCCTACCTCATTTGCACACACTGTATATAGACTTGTTCTACTGTATTATTGACTGTATGTTTGTTTATTCCATGTGTAACTCTGTGTTGTTGTTTGTGTCGCACTGCTTTGCTTATCTTGGCCAGGTCTCAGTTGTAAATGAGAACTTCTTCTCAACTAGCTGACCTGGTTAAATAAAGGTGAAATATATATATATTTTAAAACAACAGTCAAATGCTCTGAATACAACAGGTAGACCTTACAGTCAAATGCTTACTTACGAGCCCCTAACCAACAATACGGGTTTAAAAAATATGGAAATGAATAAGAGATAAAGTAACAAGTAATTAAAGACCAGCAGTAACATATCAATAGCGAGACAATATACAGTGGTGTACAGATGCAGAGTCAATGTGCGGGGGCACCGGTTAGCTGAGGTAGTATGTATATGTAGGTAGAGTTATTAAAGTGACTATGCATAGATGAAAACAGAGAGTAGCAGTGGTGTAAAGAATGGGATAATGGGGAGGGGGGGGGGGGGGGCAATGCAAATAGTCTGGGTAGCCATTAGATGCTTGGGGGTAGAAGCTGTTTAGAAGCCGCTTGGACGTAGACTTTATTGCCTTACCTCCTCACGCCATTTTCACACACTGCATATAGACTTTCTTTTTTTTCTATTGTGTTATTGACTGTATGTTTGTTTATTTCATGTGTTACTCTGTGTTGTTGTTTGTGTCGCACTGCTTTGCTTTATCTTGGCCAGGTCGCAGTTGTAAATGAGAACTTGTGCTCAACTAGCTTACCTGGTTAATGAAAGGTGAAAGAAATAACAAATATTTTAAAGACATAGCGCTCCGGTACTGCTTACCGTATGGTAGCAGAGATAACAGTCTGTGACTAGGGTGGATGGATTTTTAGGGCCTTCCTCTGACACCGCCTGGTATAGAGGTCCTGGATGGAGGTCCCAGTGATGTACTGGGCCGTTCGCGCTACCCTCTGTGCTGCCTTGCGGTCGGAGGCCAAGCAGTTGCCATACTAGGCAGTGATGCAACCAGTCAGGATGCTCTCGATGGTGCAGCTGTAGAACCTTTTGAGGATCTGAGGACCCATGCCAAATCTTTTTAGTCTCCTGAAGGGGAATAGGTTTTGTCGTGCCCTCTTCATGACTGTCTTGGTGAGCTTGGACCATGTTAGTTTGCTGGTGATGTGGACACCAAGGAACTTGAAGCTCTCAACCTGCTCCACTGCAGCCTCGTCAATGAATCTGAGCCGTGGTTGGAGCTTCCAGCAGGAAAATGATCCAAAGCACACCTCAAAATCAACATAAACATGCTTCACTGACCACAGAATCAAGGTTTTGCCATGGCCATCCCAGTCCCTTGACCTAAACCCCTTAGAAAACCTATGGGATGAGCTGAAGAAGACAGTCCACAAGTGTGTATCTGAAGAATCTGGAGAGATTCTGTATGGAGGAATGGTCTCAAATCCCTTGCCATGTGTTCGCCAACTTCATTACGCATTATATTGAGAAGAGCTGTTGTCTTGGCAAAGGGTGGTTGCACAAAGTATTGAATGATGGGGTGCCAATAATTGTTGCACACGTATATTTGAGAAAAATATTTTTTTTATGATATTAATGTATTTTTCTTTCAATTATTTTACTTTAATTAAAGGTTAGATTTTTGTGAATATTTTTTTTATGAAAGACCAAGGGGATAAACAATGAATACCTTTTTTTCCACAGCCTGTTTTGCTGATATTTATCAAGGGTGCCAATATTAGTGGAGAGCACCATTCTGTATCTTTATGATTCAGAAACATATTTATGTGTACACACTATTTAAGGGATCTACCTTAATCCCATGTGCCTCTTTATTTCTATTTATTGTCAATGTAAATACTGAAAAACCATGAATAAATTCGGAACATGCGTATATCAGGTGAGACAAATGCCCTTCATTACTGTGCTTGCTTTTGCCCTCATGGAGTATTACTAATAGATTGATTCAATGAGCAATGTGATTGGCTCCGTTTATAGCCCTTGTTTCCTTTGTTTGAGGTGTGGCCGCCCAGGAGAAGTTGCAGTTGAGAGGGAAGCTACGCTGTTTGAAGCTTTGTCCAAGCTCCTTTGGAACCCTTGGTTTTTGCTAAGAGAAGTATTACCTTGATAATGATTATGTTGAAATGCTTTCCCTCTACCTGCACTGAAGGCTGTTTTTGTTTGATTTAATTGCTTGTACAGTGCCTTGCGAAAGTATTCACCCCCCTGGCATTGTTCCTATTTTGTTGCCTGACAACCTTTTGGGGGGTTTGTATTATTTGATTTACACAACATGCCTAACACTTTGAAGATGCTAAATATTTTTTATTATGAAACAAACAAGAAATAAGACAAAAAAACAGAAAACTTGAGTGTGCTTAACTATTCACCCCCCCCTCCCTAAGTCAATACTTTGTAGAGCCACCTTTGGCAGCAATTACAGCTGCAAGTATCTTGGGGTATGTCTCTATAAGCTTGGCACATCTAGCCACTGGGATTTCTGCCCATTATTCAAGGCAAAACTGCTCCATCTCCTTCAAGTTGGATGGGTTCCGCTGGTGTATTGCAATCTTTAAGTCATACCACAGATTCTCAATTGGATTGAGGTCTGGACATTGACTAGGTCATTACAAGATATTTAAATGTTTCCTCTTAAACCACTCAAGTGTTGCTTTAGCAGTATGCCTAGGGTCATTGTCCTGCTGGTAAAGCAACACAGTATGCAGTGTGCTCAGTATGTATGTGTGTTATCCTCCCTCCATTTGCGCTAACGCTATGAAACTGATCCTGGGAGATGAATAAAACAAACTGTGAATTCTGACATGCCTTTGATCCTCGTTTCATGTTCTTCCACTTCACCCAAAACTGAAAGAACCTGTGTATCAATGGTAGTGTTATTCAGACCTCCCTACGTTCTTGGTGTAAACCTAGGGTGGTGTAGTCGGATCTATGGTACTGAACTGAGTTCAGTCACAGTCCCTCTCGGTCAGGTTGTGACACATACAATATATCTAGTCCTAGCTATGAACCCTTCGGGACATTTAGAGCAGGTCAACAGCAGTTCTAGATAACACAAAGTAAGTGTGTACTTGAGCATCCACATTGGCTTTTGTCAGAATCTCCAACTCAATGAAGGGATAAACAGTCAGATGAAATAGTTTAGTTTCCTCTCTGTTCTCTACCTAATCTCTTAAGCCTCGGTTCTACTCTGACAAGCTAAAATGGAGGGAGAGAGGCGAAAGATGATATTGGCTTTGTATTGTTGAAAAGTGGGAGGGGATGCTATTAATTACAAAGACAACAATGTTTACAACACCACCCCTCTTTTGTTTTCACTGGTGAAACGTAGGGGTAAAAAAATACAAACCTCAAAAGAGGATTGAGGCCTTAGCGGGATTTAGAAATGTAGCTATTAGGAGCATGCCTTGTTTTTCCACCTTGCCCTTCTTTTTTTTATCAAAAAGTGTTTTTTTCTCAACAATTACATTTCCTACAGGGAAAAACATATTTGGTAAATATAATGGGTAGGAGCAAGGGAAACCCAGGCTCAGGTGGTATGTGGCGATAATTAGCTAGCAATGTCTGGCTAGCGAGGGCCTTGTGTTGTGGAATAATTAGCTAGTAATGTCTGGCTATCGAATACCTTGTGTTGTGGTATAAGTAGCTAGTAATGCCTGGCTAGCGATGGCCTTGTGTTGTGGTATTCTTAACTAGTAATGCCTGGCTTGTGTTTGTAATATTTGTGTTGTGGAGAAATGACCAGGCAGGAGACGGGAGTACAGTTAGTTTTCGTTTAGTCAAAACCCCTCGTGCTCTACAGTTCCCGGCATTCCCGTGCGCATGTGCATTTCCTATTAGGTGTAGTAACGTAACACTGCCATAATGCATTACTGCTTAGTGACAGCACAGTAACTAATATAAACAGATGTAGATCCCAGATACTACACTCCTCCCCCATAGTGTTTAACTCCCAGAGAACAAGGTAAATGTGTTAGGTAACTACTAATGCAATATCTGAACAATGCATTCTTAAACATTTTTCAACTACTGGGTTGAAGCAGACTTTTCAGTCCCCAGCACAAATCCAGGGGATTATTCTGCCCGAAGATGGAGTTTGTGTCCTAATAACTAACCCAGGTAATGTCCTTTTTCTTTCCTTTTATCTAGGACATATTAAAGTGTTTGTTTTACTGTCCGTTACCTCCTTAACCAGCTCAACTCACAGGTCAAGCTTTTGAGGTGCCCTTCGCTGTCGAATAGGATATCTCCGCTCCTCCTGGGCTTCCTGTGGTGGGCCAGGTTCGGGTGGAAGGTCAGGCTCTGTCTCTCCCGTACGTCCACAGTCAGGAGAATAGTCCTGGGGGTCGTTATTGTTCTTGTTCTCTCTGCATGTCTCTGCTGGGGCGTTGGACCGTAGAAGATGATCCACATGAACGTTGACCTGGCGATGACCAATTTGGACTTGGTAAGTCAAAGGTCCTCTGCGTTGCTAGATCACACCTGAGTTCCACAGGCGCTTGGGGTGTCTGAAATCACGTACCATCACCCTCTCTTCCTCTTTGAATCTCTGACAGTCTTTGAGTGTCTGTCATGAGATTTCTTCTGCTGTAGCTGGTGCTTTGCCACAGTGCTTGACAAGTCTGGTTTCAACAATGTCAGGTGGGTACGTGGTTGGCGTTTCAGAAACAGTTCAACTGGTGTACATTCTGTTACTGTGTGTGGGGTGTTACGGTAAGTAAACAGGAACCGGGGAAGCCTTTGGTGGATGGGCACAGACTGAACCACGAGTCTAGTCCAGGCCTTCTTAAAGGTTTGCACGGCTCTCTCCGCTGCTCCGTTTGATGCCGGATGGTAAGGTGGTGACAGGATGTGCCTCACTCCGTTGTTCTTGAGAAACATTTCAAAACCGTTTGACGTGAACGGAGGGCCATTGTCCGATACGAGCTCCTTGACTAGTCCAAAGGATGCAAACAGGTGTGTGAGAAGATTGATGGTCTTCTCAGCTGTGGTCAGTTGAGTAGGGAACACTTCCATCCACTTGGAATGGACATCAACGACAACAAGGAAGTTTCACAAATACCTCTACGGAAGGAAGTTCCAACTGCTGACAGATCACAAGCCTCTGTTGGCCATCCTTGGACCAAAATCAGCTATACCAACCCTTGCTGCACTTCGAATGCAACGTTGGGCTCTGATATTGTTAGCCTACGACTACGAGATTGAGTACAGACGATTCAGTGATCACGCAAATGCCGATGCACTATCAAGACTACCATGCAATAGTGACTCCGACAGTGAAGATGATAGAGCAGTCTTCCAGATCTCTCTCATTGATGAACTGCCCATATCTGCTTCTGACATAGCAGAGGAAACAAGGAAAGACCCAGTGCTTTCCAAAGTCTTGGACTTAACATTAGGCGGTTGGCCAACCTTCGTAAATGACGATAACCTTCGTCCATTCATCGACAAGAAAGACCAGTTGTCCACTGATCAAGGGTGTGTTCTGTGGGGATCAAGGGTGGTGGTACCTCGCAAATTCCAGAGGAGACTGCTATCTGACCTGCATGAGGACATTTGCCATGTCTTCACTCCGAATATTATGCTCAGGGCTTCCTTCTCAATTTGAGCATAATTTTTCTCACTTGGTGACAGAGTCCGTGATGCAAATGCAATAGGGTGTTCTTCACCTGACGGTAGAACATGTGAGATGACGGCTCCTACTCCGTATGGAGATGCATCACACGCAAGTCTCAGCTTCATCTCTGTGTTATAGTGGGCAAGCCACTTGCTCTTTAGCAGACACTGTTTGCAAGTCTTGAATGCTTCTTCGCATTGTGTGGACCAATTCCACTTTGTATCGGCCTGCAGCAGTTGGTGAAGCGGATGCAACAATGTGGACAAGTTGGCCACAAACTTTCCGTAATAGTTCAGGAGCCCCAAAAATGACCTCAGCTCTCAGATATTTGTGGGTGCTGGTGCGTTTACGATTGCTTCCACCTTGCTGTTGGTTGGGTGCAGGCCTTGTGCATCAATCTTGTATCCGAGATACTCCACTGAGTCCTGGAGGAACTCACACTTGCTGCGTTTCATTCTCACTCCGTATTTCTCCAGTCTTGACATCACTTTGTCCAGCACTACAAGGTGCTCTCCAATGGTTGGTGCTGACATGAGGATGTCGTCCATGAAAAACACAACATTGTCTATACCGTCCAAGATCTGATCCATTGTGTGTTGGAATATCGCTGGAGCTGTCGAGATTCCATAGGCCAAGCGATTGAATCTGAATAGCCCCTTGTGTGTATTGATGGTCAGATACTGTTCTGACTCCGGATCCAGCTTCAGTTGCTGATAAGCGAATGCCAGGTCCAGCTTACTGAAAACCTTCCCACCTGCTAGAGTGGCAAACAGATCTTCAGCGTTTGGTAGTGGATATTCCTCTGGTAGTATGCAGCGATTTACTGTGACCTTGTAGTCACCGCACATTCTGACGGTCTTGTCTTTCTTTGGGACTACAACAATCGGAGCGGCCCAGTCGCTCCTCGCTACTTTCGGGATTATGTTATTCTTCTGTAGGCGGTCCAGTTCCTTCTCTACTGCTTCCTTAAGAGCATAGGGAACTGGACGTGGTTTGTGAAAGATAGGCTTGGTTCCTTCTTGCACTCTGACTTTTGCTGTGAAGTCTTGTATTTCACCGTAGCCATCTTTGAAAAGTTATTTGTGCGTCTCCAGCATGTTAGTGAGTGTAGCCTGACTCACTGGTTTGTCATTTCTCAGACTGAAGATTTCTCCCCAGTTCAACTTTATCTTTTGTAGCCAGTTTCTGCCTAGCAAGGCTGATTTTTCTCCTTTAACAATGACAAGCGGTAGCGTCCACTCCTTCCCCTCATACCGGACTGGTACCTGGATCTGCCCTAACACAGGAATAGTGTCACCAGTGTATGAAGAAAGGCGGATGGACGCGGGCTGAAGAGGGCACTCTTTCAGTTTTTCTTTGTAGAGTCTCTCTGGAACCAGAGATACAGACGCTCCGGTGTCCAGCTGCATTTTTACTGGTTTTCCCGCTAACTCCATGTTGAGATAGATTCCATATTTTAGTTGTTGAGCTGTGTACACTGTGAACAGTTCCACTACTGTTTCAGTTGTACCTTCCTCTTCTTGTGCTGCATCTGACACTTTGTGCGCTCTTGCTGTGCGTTTCGAGGCTTTACACTCTCTGTAAATGTCCAACCTTTCCACAATTGTGGCACTTTTCATTATGGAATCGACATTCACTGTGCTGATGATTATCTCCCCCACATCTGTAGCAACTTGGCTTAGACCTTTGAGATGTGGGCTGCTTTGTTCTTGTGTAACCTTGAGGACGGGACTGAAAAAAGTGTGACCTTTGTGAGGTTTTTCCACCACGTGCATCACTGACCTTGTGAACACCTTTCTGACGTTCTGCATGTCCCGATAGCTCAATAGTATCCCTGTGGGCAAGCTCGAGTCCCAGTGCTATATCACAGGCTTTCTTAAAGGTCAGGTCCTTCTCTGACAGGAGCCTTCTGTGATATGCTTCACCTGTGAGACCACATACAAATTTGTCTCGGAGAGCATCATCAAGAAATCGTGCAAACTCACATGTACTTGCCAGCCTTTTCAAAGCAAGGATGTAGTCAGCCACGGTTTCCCCTTGACTCTGGTGACGTTGGTAAAATCTGAAACGTTCTGCAATGAGAATTGGCTTAGGCTTGAAATACCTTGAAATAGTTTCAGTCAGTTCTGCATAGTTCAACTCCACTGCTTTCATTGGTTCAATGAGACCTTTCAGCAATCCATACTCAGTTGGACCCAAAACACTGAGAAATACGTCTGCTTTCTTTCCATCTTTGATTTCATTTGCAGCCAGCCAACGCTCAAAACGCTCCAAATAGGAATCAAAATCCTCTTTTGTAGCCTCAAACTCTGGTACTCGACCAATGGTTGCCATTTTCACAGTTAATTGTTCAGTTTCCTTATATTCCTTAATTTTCTGAATATTCATCTACTTCTTCACTTCAGAAGTTTCTGCAATTACTTCATTCACTGCACTCATTTGTATTAATGTGCACACCGTGTTATGTCCCTTCTTCCTTTTTTTCCCCTTGACAATATTTCTCCACTGAAATCGCCTAATTTCAATGGGTTCAATGACAGTTTCTTTTATTTAACCACCAGAGGGCAGTGTCGCTATTCTGGACTCCAATAGTCTTGCTACTTGGCAGCTCCTGAATACTGTACTAGCAGTGCTAGCAGTGCTTAGCCTTCTCTACTGGCGAAAGAAAATAAAAAATAACTGACGAATTACATAATTATTTTGAGTTTCATTACTCACGCAACATTCTTCCCTTCAAGCAATGTCCGTTTATGTAGTTTAATCACCTCGTCGCCACTGTAATATTTGTGTTGTGGAGAAATGACCAGGCAGGAGACGGGAGTACAGTTAGTTTTCATTTAGACAAAACCCCTCGTGCTCTACAGTTCCCGGCATTCCAGTGCGCATGTGCATTTCCTATTAGGTGTAGTAACGTAACACTGCCGTAATGCATTACTGCTTAGTAACAGCACAGTAACTAATATAAACAGATGTAAATCCCAGATACTACAGTGTTGTGGTATAATTAGCTAGTAATGCCTGGCTAGCGAGGGCCTTGTGTTGTGATATAATTAGCTAGTAATGCCTGGCTTGTGAGGGCCTTGTGTTGTGGTATAATTAGCTAGGAATGCCTGGCTAGTGAGGGCCTTGTGTTGTGGTATAATTAGCTAGTAATGCCTGGCTAGCGAGGGCCTTGTGTTGTGGTATAATTAGCTAGTAATGCCTTGCTGGCGAGGGCCTTGTGTTGTGGTGGTATAATTAGCTAGCATTGCCTGGCTAGTGAGGGCCTTGTGTTGTGGTATAATTATGTAGTAATGCCTTGCTAGCGAGGGCCTTGTGTTGTGGTATAATTAGCTAGTAATGCCTTGCTAGTGAGGGTCTTGTGTTGTGGTATAATTAGCTAGTATTGCCTGGCAAGCAAATAACTTGTTGTGGTACAAGGACAGTGCCTTGCAAAAGTATTCATCCCCTTGGCGTTTTTCCAATTTTGTTGCACTACAACCTGAAATTTAAATGGATTTTAATTTTATTTCATGTAATGGACATATACAAAATAGTCCAAATTGGTGAAGTGAAAAATAAATAAATAATAAAAACAGAAAAGTGGTGCATGCATATATATTTACCGCCTTTGCTGTGAAGCCCCTAAAAAGGATCTGGTGAAACCAATTACCTTCAGAAGTCACATAATTAGTTAAATAAAGTCCACCTGTGTGCAATCTAAGTGTCACATGATCTTAGTATATATATGTACAGTGGGGAGAACAAGTATTTGATACTGCCGATTTTGCAGGTAACTTTTTATCCTAGATACACTTCAACTGTGAGAGACGAAATCTAAAACAAAAATCCAGAAAATCACATTGTATGATTTTCAAGTAATTAATTTGCATTTTATTGCATGACATAAGTATTTGTTCACCTACCAACCAGTAAGAATTCCGGCTCTCACAGACCTGTCAGTTTTTCTTTAAGAAGCCCTCCTGTTCTCCACTCATTACCTGTATTAACTGCACCTGTTTGAACTCGTTACCTGTATAAAAGACACCTGTCCACACACTCAATCTAACAGACTCCAACCTCTCCACAATGGCCAAGACCAGAGAGCTGTGTAAGGACATCAGGGATACAATTGTAGACCTGCACAAGGCTGGGATGGGCTACAGGACAATAGGCAAGCAGCTTGGTGAGAAGGCAACAACTGTTTGCGCAATTATTAGAAAATGGAAGAAGTTCAAGATGACTGTCAATCAGCCTCGGTCTGGGGCTCCATGCAAGATCTCACCTCGTGGGGCATCAATGATCATGAGAAAGGTGAGGGATCAGCCCAGAACGACATGGCAGGACCTGGTCAATGACCTGAAGAGAGCTGGGATCACAGTCTCAAAGAAAACCATTAGTAACACACTACGCCGTCATGGATTAAAATCCTGCAGCACACGCAAGGTCCCCCTGCTCAAGCCAGCGCATGTCCAGGCCCGTCTGAAGTTTGCCAATGACCATCTGGATGATCCAGAAGAGGAATGGGAGAAGGTCATGTGGTCTGATGAGACAAAAATAGAGCTTTTTGGTCTAAACTCCACTTGCGGTGTTTGGAGGAAGAAGAAGGATGAGTATAACCCCAAGAATACCATCCCAACCGTGAAGCATAGAGGTGGAAACATCATTCTTTGGGGATGCTTTTCTGCAAAGGGGACAGGACGACTGCACCGTATTGAGGGGAGGATGGATGGGGCCATGTATCGCGAGATCTTGGCCAATAACCTCCTTCCCTCAGTAAGAGCATTGAAGATGGGTCGTGGCTGGGTCTTCCAGCATGACAACGACCCGAAACACACAGCCAGGGCAACTAAGGAGTGGATCCGTAAGAAGCATCTCCAGGTCCTGGAGTGGCCTAGCCAGTCTCCAGACCTGAACCCAATAGAAAATCTTTGGAGGGAGCTGAAAGTCCGTATTGCCTAGCGACAGCCCTGAAACCTGAAGGATCTGGAGAAGTTCTATATGGAAGAGTGGGCCAAAATCCCTGATGCAGTGTGTGCAAACCTGGTCAAGAACTACAGGAAACGTATGATCTCTGTAACTGCAAACAAAGGTTTCTGTACCAAATATTAAGTTCTGCTTTTCTGATGTATCAAATACGTATGTCATGCAATAAAATGCAAATTAATTACTTAAAAATCATACAATGTGATTTTCTGGATTGTTGTTTTAGATTCCACCTCTCACAGTTGAAATGTAACTATGATAAAAATTACAGACCTCTACATGCTTTGCAAGTAGGAAAACCTGCAAAATCGGCAGTGTATCAAATACTTGATCTCCCCACTGTATAAACAGTGGGGCAAAAAAGTATTTAGTCAGCCACCAATTGTGCAAGTTCTCCCACTTAAAAAGATGAGAGAGGCATGTAATTTTCATCATAGGTACACTTCAACTATGACAGACAAAATGAAAAAAAAAATCCAGAAAATCACATTGTAGGATTTTTAATTTATTTATTTGCAAATTATGGTGGAAAATAAGTATTTGGTCACCTACAAACAAGCAAGATTTCTGGCTCTCACAGACCTGTAACTTCTTCTTTAAGAGGCTCCTCTGTCCTCCACTCGTTACCTGTATTAATGGCACCTGTTTGAACTTGTTATCAGTATAAAAGACACCTGTCCACAACCTCAAACAGTCACACTCCAAACTCCACTATGGCCAAGACCAAAGAGCTGTTAAAGGACACCAGAAACAAAATCGTAGACCTGCACCAGGCTGGGAAGACTGAATCTGCAATAGGTAAGCAGCTTGGTTTGAAGAAATCAACTGTGGGAGCAATTATAAGGAAATGGAAGACATACAAGACCACTGATAATCTCCCTCGATCTGGGGCTCCAGGCAAGATCTCACCCCGTGGAGTCAAAATGATCACAAGAACGGTGAGCAAAAATCCCAGAACCACACGGGGGGACCTAGTGAATGATCTGCAGAGAGCTGGGACCGAAGTAACAAAGCCTACCATCAGTAACACACTACGCTGCCAGGGACTCAAATCTTGCAGTGCCAGACGTGTCCCCCTGCTTAAGCCAGTACATGTCCAGGCCCGTCTGAAGGTTGCTAGAGAGCATTTGGATGATCCAGAAGAAGATTGGGAGAATGTCATATGGTCAGATTAAACCAAAATAAAACTTTTTGGTAAAAACTCAACTCGTTGTGTTTGGAGGACAAAGAATGCTGAGTTGCATCCAAAGAACACCAAATCTACTGTGACGCATGGGGGTGGAAACATCATGCTTTGGGGCTGTTTTTCTGCAAAGGGACCAGGACGACTGATCTGTGTAAAGGAAAGAATGAATGGGGCCATGTATCGTGAGATTTTGAGTAAAAACCTCCTTCCATCTGCAAGGGCATTGAAGATGAAACGTGGCTGGGTCTTTCAGCATGACAATGATCCCAAACACACCGCCCGGGCAATGAAGGAGTGGCTTCGTAAGAAGCATTTCAAGGTCCTGGAGTGGCCTAGCCAGTCTCCAGATCTCAACCCCATAGAAAATCTTTGCAGGGAGTTGAAAGTCCGTGTTGCCCAGCAACAGCCCCAAAACATCACTGCTCTAGCAGAGATCTGCATAGAGGAATATGCCAAAATACCAGCAACAGTGTGTGAAAACCTTGTGAAGACTTACAGAAAATGTTTGACCTCTGTCATTGCCAACAAAGGGTATATAACAAAGTATTGAGATACACTTTTGTTATTGACCAAATACTTATTTTCCACCATAATCTGCAAATAAATTCATAAAAAATCCTACAATGTGATTATCTGGATTGTTTTTCTCTAATTTTGTCTGTCATAGTTGAAGTGTACCTATGATGAAAATTACAGGCCTCTCTCATCTTTTTAAGTGGGAGAACTTGCACAATTGGTGGCTGACTAAATACTTTTTTGCCCCACTGTATATATATATATATATATACACCTGTTCTGAATGGCCCCAGAGTCTGCAGCACCACTAATCAAGGGGCACCATGAAGACCAAGGAGCTCTCCAAACAGTTCAGGGACAAAGTTATGGAGAAGTACAGATCAGGGTTGGGTTATAAAAAAATATCAGAAACTTTGAACATCCCATGGAGTACCATTAAATCCATTATTAAAAAATCTAAATAATATGTTACCACAACAAACCTGCCAAGGAAGTGCCACCCACCAAAACTCACAGGCCAGGCAAGGAGGGCATTAATCAGAGAGGCAACAAAGAGACCAAAGATAACCCTGAAGGAGCTGCAAAGTTCCACAGCGGAGATTGGAGTATCTGTCCATAGGACCACTTTAAGCCGTACACTCCACACAGCTGGGCTTTATGGAAGAGTGTCCAGAAAAAAGCCATTGCTTAAAGAAGAAAATAAGCAAACATGTTTGGTGTTCGCCAAAAGGTATGTGGGAGACTCCCCAAACATATGGAAGGATGTAATCTGGTCAGATGAGACTAAAATTGAGCTTTTTGGCCATCAAGGAAAACCTAGCATAGCGTCTGGTGCAACCCCAACACCTCTCATCACCTCGAGAGCACCATCCCCACAGTGAAGCATGGTGGTGGCAGCATCATGCTGTGGGGATGTTTATCATCGGCAGGGACTGGGTGACTGGTCAGAATTGAAGGAATGATGGATGGCACTAAATACAGGGAAATTCTTGAGGGAAACCTGTTTCAGTCTTCCAGAGATTTGAGACTGGGACGGTGGTTCACCTTCCAGCAGGACAATGACCCTAAGCATACTGCTAAAGCAACAGTCGTGTGGTTTAAGGGGAAACATTGAAATGTCTTGGAATGGCCTAACCAAAGCCCAGACCTCAATCCAATTGAGAATCTGTGGAATTACTTGAAGATTGCTGTACACCAGCAGAATCCATCCAACTTAAAGGAGTTGGAGCAGTGTTGTGCTCAAGTTTTCTGTTTTTATTTCTTGTTAGTTTCACAAGAAAACATATTTTGCATCTTCAAAGTGATACGTGTGTTGTGTAAATCAAATGATACAAACCCCCCTAAAATCTATTTTTATTCCAGTTTGTAAGGCAACAAAATGGGAAAATTGCCAAGGGGGGTGAATACTTTCGCAAGCCACTGTAGCTAGTCATGCCTGGCTAGCGAGAGCCATGTGTTGCAGGGGCTGTCCTCTGTGGCTACGCATGGAAAATCGTATATGAGCAAGTGGATGTGCTGTGTTAAAGAAAATCTATGGGCGTGGGTGGCATGAAAGCTTATTAAAACATGATGAATTTGCCCTTGTCAAAGACATGACATGAACCAATTGGCTTGTGTGTCCTTTATAAAGGACAAGGGTGTGCTTGTGTGTGTGGAGTTGGGCGAGGGGAGGGGGGGGGGGGGTGTTTCTGTGGAGATCCAAGTGTGTTTTACATCACTGGTAAACCACAGTCAGAGTACATTAAGATGAGCACTGAGACTAGTGCATAATTACTACTTTTCCGTCCTGTGACCACACTTCCTGTATAAAAGCTATGCAATTATTTGTCTGAATGTGTCGCACAGCATTCAAGCTACACTAATGACAAGCATTACAGTGTGCTGCTTATTTTCAATGAGACCGTATGTAAAGGACAGTGAGACCAATGGCTAAATATTACGTTTTGTGAATGTCTAGAGAACTTCATCACTTCAAGAGAAATTTCAGGGAGAAACACAATAATCCGTTTTGAATAGTCAGCTGTAGAATCCTAAATATGGTCAGAGAATAACCTTTGACACGTTGCAGTATAAACCAAACAAGGCCTGACTACCTTTTCAACGCCTCACACTATGACATTTTGTTTATTCACTTATTTTGAGAGATGGGACATGTCCTCTGTGACCTAACTTCTAGAGGGGTTTATCATCGACTGACCTTATCATTTCATCTAAATTTCAGCCATCCCAAAAGCCACAAACTAATGAAAAAACCCAATTCCATTAAGTTCAATAAAAAAATCACTCTTTCCCTGCACTATAAAATCTGCCATTTTAAGTGGAGGTTTTGGGGACTCCCGGCAGTTGCCCTACTACAATGATGAAAACCACACACGTCTGAATGTAACCAGAGCCTATAAAAATCAGAGACTTCATTACAGAGACAGGAAGAAGAAACAGAAATCATCTTAGGGGACAATGGTTGCAGGGGCCCTTGACATGCCACAGAAGAACTAAACTGGACATGATCTCAGCACTCAGCACAGGGTCCTGAAGGTGAGGAGTAGTACTCTGAAGTCTTTCCTCTCCTTCACGGAGAAGGTGAAGGTGGTGATGAAGGGGGTGGATGTGAGGAGGTGGACAGCTGAGTTTTGGACATGTTGTAGTCTGGCTAGGTGGGAGGGGAGATTAAAGAGGAGGCTATTGTAGTAATCCATGAAGGCCTGGAATACTATTTTGGCATCTGTGAAGAGGAGCCCTGCACAGGCATACATTTTAAGACCGAGCCCTACCCATGCCTGCAATGTTTGTGCCCTACTCTACCCAGGCCCGATTGCTTGTGCCAAATTTAAGACCTGGCTCTGCCTGAAACTCTAAATCAGAAATAACTTCCTTCGTTAGTAAATTAGTCCATTAGCTGCTCCTCTCACTCGCTCCATGTGCGCAGCTCGCTCTGCATGCACTCTGCTCATGGTGGCTCTGGGTCTGTGAGTATCCATAGCAACGGCTCCGCTTAGGCTGCTCTGCTCAATTAAGAGTTATGAGAGAGCAGTTAGCTGTTAGCTACTTATCCATAACCACGGGAAGTAGGGATGCTGTGGGAGCTGCGGCAACCTGTAAAAAAGAAATAAGAATAAAAACAATGCAACTTTTTTTCACACACAAAATAACTGGGCCTTTATTAATCCTGTATTAGTGGACCGATATAGCCGTCTACAGCATAGGACCGATATAGCCGTCTACAGCATAGGACCGATATAGCCATCTACAGCATAGGACCGATATAGCCATCTACAGCATAGGACCGATATAGCCATCTACAGCATAGGACCGATATAGCCATCTACAGCATAGGACCGATATAGCCGCCTACAGCATAGGACCGATATAGCCATCTACAGCATAGGACCGATATAGCCGTCTACAGCATAGGACCGATATAGCCGTCTACAGCATAGGACCGATATAGCCAACTACAGCATAGGACCGATATAGCCGTCTACAGCATAGGACCGATATAGCCATCTACAGCATAGGACCGATATAGCCGTCTACAGCATAGGACCGATATAGCCGTCTACAGCATAGGACCGATATAGCCGTCTACAGCATAGGACCGATATAGTCAGATATAGTTTCTTAGTCAGATAAAACTGTACTGTGCAGCAGAGCACGAGCAAATGGCTCAGCTTCAAAATGTTAGTGATCAATTTAGTGATACCCGAGCCCTGCCCCTACCCTAGTTACAGTATTGTTGAAAAAAACAGACCCTGCCGGGGCCAGTCGGACTCGTGTCGGGCTCAGGTTGGCTAGCAGAGCTCTATAGTGAAGGAGAAGTATGGTCAGATCTTAATCTTCTTGACTTGGAAGAAGGACAGCCATCTCATGTTTTATCCAAATAATTTGTGGGATTCGATCAGAGGTCTAGAGTGTTTGTGTGTGTGTATAATTTAGAGAGAGCAATTGGGACAGAGAGAGAGAGGTAGATCCAGATAGTTTAAAAGAGAAAAATAGACAAGAGTCCTATTTCTCATCACATAGTCTGTGTTCTGATAGCCAGAAGCCTGGGTGTTATATACCAGGTGGGCAACATGGACAGAATTAGCAACAGGAGATGTTGTCAGATTTCGAACATCCTGTAGTCTGTAGTCAGAAGAACATGTCTGAAGGTGTGGGCCACATGTCTGAAGGTGTGGGCCACAAAAACATGACATACGGCTCTGATTAGCACATGACAGACACTCCCTCTGTTGCCAAACTTCCCACTATATCTCTAATAATATTTCCCCCCCACCCCATGTGATTATCTCACTCACTCAGTCACAGGCACAAACAAAATCTCTCATTTTTCCCCTCACTTACTCTGTCTCTGAACATTGTTCTGTGATGCTACAGTTGAAGTCTTACAGTTGGAGTTTACATACACCTTAGCTAAATACATTTAACCTCAGTTTTTCACAATTCCTGACATTTAATCCAAGTAAAAATTCCCTGTTTTAGATCAGTTAGGATCACCACTTTATTTTAAGAATGTGTAATGTCAGAATAATAGAAAAGATAATTATTTATTTCAGCTTTTACTTCTTTCATCACATTCCTAGTGGTTCAGAAGTTTACATACACTCAATTAGTATTTGGTAGCATTGCCTTTAAATTGTTTAACTTGGTTCAAACGTTTCGGTAGCCTTCCACAAGCTTCCCACAATAAGTTGGGTGAATTCTGGCCCATTCCTCCTGACAGAGCTGGTGTAACTGAGTCAGGTTTGTAGGCCTCCTTGCTCGCACACGCTTTTTCAGGTCTGCCCACAAATTACGGTCAGGGCTTTGTGATGGCCACTCCAATACCTTGACTTTGTTGTCCTTAAGCTATTTTGCCACAACTTTGGAAGTATGCTTGGGGTCATTGTCCATTTGGAAAACTAATTTGCGAACAAGATTTAACTTCCTGACTGATGTCTTGAGATGTTGCTTCAATATATCCACATACTTTTCCAACCTCATGATGCCATCTATTTTGTGAAGTGCATCAGTCCCTCCTGCAGCAAAGCACCCCCACAACATGATGCTACCACCCCCGTGCTTCACGGTTGGGATGGTGTTTTTTGTCTTGCAAGCCTGCCCCTTTTTCCTCCAAACATAATGATGGTCATTATGGCCGAACAGTTCTAGTTTTGTTTCATCAGACCAGAGGACATTTCTCCAAAAAGTACAACCTTTGTCATCATGTGTAGTTGCAAACCGTAGTCTGGCTTTTTTATGGCGGTTTTGGAGCAGTGGCTTCTTCCTTTCTGAGCGGCCTTTCAGGTTATGTCGATATTGGACTTGTTTTATTTTGGATATAGATACTTTTGTGCCTGTTTCCTCCAGCATCTTCACAAGGTCCAATGCTGTTGTTCTGGGATTGATTTGCACTTTTCGCTCCAAAGTATGTTCATCTTCAGGAGACAGAACGCGTCTCCTTCCTGAGCGATATGACGGCTGCGTGGTCCCATGGTGTTTATACTTGCGTACTATTGTTTGTACAGATGAACGTGGTACCTTCAGGCATTTGAAAATTGCTCCCAAGGATGAACCAGACTTGTGGAAGTCTACAATTTTTTTCTGATGTCTTGGCTGATTTATTTTGATTTTCCCATGATGTCAAGCAAAGAGGCACTGAGTGTGTAGGTAGGCCTTGAAATACATCCACAGGTACACCTCCAATTGACTCAAATTATGTCAATTAGCCTATCAGAAGCTTCTAAAGCCATGCTATAATTTTCTGGAATTTTCCAAGCTGTATAAAGGCACAGTCAACTTAGTGTATGTAAACTTCTGACCCACTGGAATTGTGATACAGTGAATTATAAGTGAAATAATCTGTCTGTAAACAATTGTTTGAAAAATTACTAGTGTCATGCACAAAGTAGATGTCCTAACCGACTTGCTAAAACTCTAGTTTGTTAACAAGAGATTTGTGGAGTGGTTGAAAAACAAGTTTTAATGATTCCAACCTAAGTGTATGTAAACTTCCAACTTCAACTGTACATGCCATGGTGATAGAAGCAGACAGGTGCAACCCACTTGTTATTGAGCACCCTTTGTTAGCATACACACCTACACACCTGTTACCATATACACCTGCACACCTGTTAGCTTACACACCTGCACACCTGTTGGTGTACACACCTGCACACCTGTTAGTGTACAGACCAGCACACCTGTTAGCTTACACACCTGCACACCTGTTAACTTACACACCTCCACACCTGTTAGCGTACAGACCTGCACACCTGTTAGCTTACACACCTGCACACCTGTTAACTTACACACCTCCACACCTGTTAACTTACACACCTCCACACCTGTTAGCGTACAGACCTGCACACCTGTTAACTTACACACATGTACACCTGTTAACTTACACACCTCCACACCTGTTAACTTACACACCTCCACACCTGTTAGCGTACAGACCTGCACACCTGTTAGCTTACACACCTGCACACCTGTTAACTTACACACCTCCACACCTGTTAGCTTACACACCTGCACACCTGTTAGCTTACACACCTGCACACCTGTTAGCTTACACACCTGTACACCTGTTAACATACACACCTGCACACTTGTTAGTGTACACACCTGCACACCTGGTAGCTGACACACCTGCACACCTGTTAACATACACACCTGCACACCTGTTAGTGTACACACCTGCACACCTGGTAGCTTACACACCTGTGCACCTGTTAAAATACACAACGTCACACCTGTTAGTGTACACACCTGCACACCTGGTAGCTTACAGAACTGTACACCTGTTAACATACACACCTGCACACATGTTAGTGTACACACCTGCACACCTGGTAGCTTACAGATCTGTACACCTGTTAACATATACACCTGCACACCTGATAGTGTACACACCTGCACACCTGGTAGCTTACAGATCTGTACACCTGTTAACATATACACCTGCACACCTGATAGTGTACACACCTGCACACCTGGTAGCTTACAGATCTGTACACCTGTTAACATATACACCTGCACACCTGATAGTTTACACACCTGCACAGGTGCTACATGCATTATTAGCACTTTTCTGGTTGCACCTTGATCAGTTATCTTGTTGTTGTTTTGTGGCTCCTAGGATGTCTTTGACTATGTATGTGCTACTTCAAGTGTCTGGAACAAATACATACAGCTCATGTATGTGACATGAATTAATGTGACATTAAGTTAAAAAACTCAGCATCCTCAATGACTGTGTTTCTGCAGTGATGTTTTAAATATTTTTGTGTATATATATATATATATAGTTATTGGACATGCAAAGAAAGACAAATTACAAATTCAACAGATACATCATTTTATCCCCTATACTTATTGAAACACCTCCCTGCCCTTTTTTAGTGACCGGACCCTTTTTTTAAATGTTTTGCCTGAAATGTAACTACCTCCAGCTCAGGACCTGAAGCAAGGATATGCATATTCTTGATACCATTTGAAAGGAAACACTTTGAAGTTTGTGGTCATAATCTTTGAAAGGCCATAATATCTTATAGGAGTTTACGCGCAATTTAGATTTTGGCCAGCAGCGAGTGTGCAACGTTTCAGACTGATCCAGTGATGCATTGCAATACTACACAATATTTTCTATCAAGTCTATCCAAATTTTCCGATTTGGTCAAATGATACATTTTCAGGTACATAACTATGGAGAACATACAAAAATGATATGGTAATACAAAATGTAAGTTTATATACTCCCAGGAATGTCATACATGATAGATAATTCCCTACAAAAAACCCAACTAAACTTCATACATCTAGATGGCCGGGCGGGGTGAGTGTGGGGCCAGAGATAGCACGGGTTCAAATTGTAGAACCCAGTTCCTACATTTGAATATAAAAATGTATTTTATCAAACAAAACTGTGCTATATTTTATCACTGGGAACCTCAGGATGACAAAACAGAGCAAGATTACTGACTGTAAGTACATAATTTACCTTCAGAGGTGAATGTATCAATCCAGTTGTCATGATAAAATATTTTTGCTGTTGTGCACTCTTCTCAAACAATAGCATATTATTTTGTCACTGTAATAGCTACTGTAAATTGGACAGTGCAGTTAGATTAACAAGAATTTAAGCTTCCTGCCCATACAGTGCCTTGCGAAAGTATTCCGCCCCCTTGAACTTTGCGACCTTTTGCCACATTTCAGGCTTCAAACATAAAGATATAAAACTGTATTTTTTTGTGAAGAATCAACAACAAGTGGGACACAATCATGAAGTGGAACGACATTTATTGGATATTTCAAACTTTTTTAACAAATTAAAAACTGAAAAATTGGGCGTGCAAGTTGGTCAACAAGTTACCGTTTTCCAAATGAACTCTTAAAGATATAAAGATCTCTTACATCAGTCACAGTCAATTCATTCATTCTTATTTACTTTCAGTCTCATTCTGAATGTTGCAAAACTCTTGGATATCTGCACGAACCCTAGCATAAATTATAAATCAGCGATATATACAAATTGGCTTAGTTATTTACACATTGCTTACACATTGATTACTACACAATGCAATGAAATGTCCCTAGTGGACTAACCCAATATGATGGCTTGTTACAAAAATGAAATGTACAAATTTACTTGTTGTCTCTCTGTTGAAATCACCGGTCTGTCTGGGGAGTAATTCGACAGAAAGTCTTTGGTTTGTCCACCAGAGATCAATGTCTTTCGTAGTTGTAGCTTGTTCAGCCGGCTCTGTTATAATGAATACGTCAGATGCACTAATGGTCGTTTGATAGGGAAATGTTTTTTAGAATGGGTCTTTCAGAGGACCACACGGTGGTTCTTGGTCGAGTTTAATAGACTAAAGTACTTTAACAGCTGCAGACTGAATGTTCCTGTGTAGTCTTCTTCTTCTTCACTCAAGTTTCAGAGTTTCTAACCATTTCGTACCTTTCAGCTCACGCTGTCGGTCACGCTGGTCTCTGTTGTCTAATCATTTCAGCGTGTGGACTGCATTCTCTGGTCTAATGTAAATGTTCTTAAACATTTGGGACGTATTCAGCTGCCGCTGAACGTAACTGGTCTGTAGAGAGTTCTTCAGCGGGTCCTTTTAACTTGTTATGGCTTGGGGGCAGTATTTCGACAACTGGATAGGAAGCGTGCCCAAAGTAAACTGCCTGTTATTCAGGCCCAGAAGCTAGAATGTGCATATATTGGATAGAAAAAACTTGACATTTTCCAAAACTGTTAAAATATTGTCTGTGAGTATTACAGAACTCATATGGCAGGCAAAAGCCAGAGGGAAATCCATCCAGGAAGTGGGATATTTTTCATTTGTGTAGTTTTCAATTGAATGCCTATACAGTATGTGTTGGGTTAGGACCCTAATTGCAGTTCCTATGGCTTCCACTAGACGTGATTAAAAATTCATAAAAATACAAGTGTCTTACATCATTTAAAAGCTCAACTTCTTGTTAATCCAGCCACTTTGTCGGATTTCAAAAAGGTTTTATGGCGAAAGCACACCATGCGATTATCTGAGGGCAGCGCCACGTGTACAAAAGCATTACAAACATTTTCTAAACAAGCAGAGGTGTCACGAAAGTCAGAAATAGCGATAAAATAAATCACTTACTTTTGAAGATCTTCCTCTGTTGCAATCACAAGGGTATCAGCTACGTAACAAATGGCAATTTTG
This sequence comes from Oncorhynchus clarkii lewisi, assembly GCF_045791955.1. NCBI lineage: Eukaryota > Metazoa > Chordata > Actinopteri > Salmoniformes > Salmonidae > Oncorhynchus > Oncorhynchus clarkii. The sequence goes on along the minus strand of NC_092160.1, from coordinate 25,685,787 downwards.
TTCGATAAAGTCCTTCTTTATATCCCAAAAAAGTCAGTTTAGTTGGCACGCTTGACTCAGTAATGCACCGGTTTCCCTCGTTCAAAATGCATTCAAATTAATCCCGAAAGTTACCAACAAACTTCATCCAAACAAGTCAAACAATGTTTATAATCAATCCTCAGGTACCCTAATATGTAAATAAATGATACATTTTAAGACGGAGAATAGTATATTCATTACCGGAGATAAATAACGAAGTGCGCACCCTCACCGATGCACGCCACAATACTACTGCCAAAATGGGAGCCACCTAGAAAAACTACAAATTCTAGCTCATTTTTCAAAAAACACACCTGAAACTCTTTCTAAAGGCTGTTTGCATCTGCTGGAAGCCCTAGGAACTGCAATCTGGGAGGTATTCCATTGATTTCCCCAAAGACAGGCATTTTAAAAGGTGTCACAAAGAAATGTTCCAGATGGATTCTCCTCGAGTTTTCGCCTGCTATTTCAGTTCTGTTTTACTCACAGACATTATTTTAACAGTTTAGGAAACGTTAGAGTGTTTCTTATCCAATACTGCCAATTATATGCATATCCTAGCTTCTGGGCCTGAGTAACAGGTAGTTTACTTTGGACACCTCATTCATCCAAACGTCAGAATCTTGCCCCCTAGCCTTAAAAAGTTTTAAGTACCCACGGACTGTTTGAGTTACGGAAATATTGTTTCAATATACAATCTTGGATGTCACAGCACTAAAACATGTCTCTATTTTGTAACGAAGGGATTTTTAACCTCCATTTCATTGTGTGGGAGAGAGTTCCTGCAGCTTTTTATGACCGTCATAAAACGGCCAACATCGCCCCTCTCGCCCCTCTGTGGGAGAGAGAGGGCGCTGTAGAGCGGACCCACTGCAACCCGATCCTTCAGATCTTCACAGGAGAGTCATGACACTGGTAATACCTGACTTCAAGCCTGGTCCCCAGTGAATAACTGGTAATACCTGACTTTAACTCTGGTCCCCAGTGAATAACTGGTAATACCTGACTTTAACCCTAGTCCCCGGTGAATAACTGGTAGTACCTGACTTTAACCCTGGTCCCCTGTGAATAACTTGCACTTCCTGACTTTAACCCTGGTCCCCAGTGAATAACTGGTAATATCTGACTTTAACCCTGGTCCCTGGTGAATAACTGTAATACCTGACTTTAACCCTGTTCCCCAGTGAATAACTGGTAATACCTGACTTCAAGCCTGTTTCCCAGTGAATAACTGGTAATACCTGACTTCAAGCCTGTTTCCCAGTGAATAACTTGTAATACCTGACTTTAACCCTGGTCCCCGGTGAATAACTTGTAATACCTGACACTCTGCTCTCCTTTTTCATAGTTATGTGGTTTATGCGGATCATCATTTTCACCTATGTGACAACAGTAGAGGCCTCGCTGAAGTAAAACTTGTCCCAATGTGCAAACAAAAGCTTTTTATTCCAAATGAACTAACTATAAAAAAAGACTTGAGCCTCTCGGCAAAGTAGGACCTCCCTTCCAAGGCGAAAGGGGCGGGTGACAGATTTTTATCACAAATAATTGCTTTCTGGTAACAGGTCCTGGAGGCGAGGCAGAGATTGACACCCTCAGTATCCTCCCTGCCCACTCTCCCTCTCCTCTCGTTGCTTGCCTGTTAACATGCCCTCATTTCCAGCGCCATGCTGGGGAGGCCAAAGACTGCTCTGCTCTGCACTTCATTCATTATAATTATTTTGATTCCCTCTCTGTCTGGCATCTGCTGCTCTGGGATCGCTGATGGCTGACAATCATTTGTCAATCTCGCTGTGCTACCTGCCAATTATAGAAAGAAAGTTTTGCTTGGCCATTAGAAGAAACTCTGGCTCTAACAAGCAAGTGTTAGCGGACTAAAGTTGTTTGTGTTTTCCCCCCCTTTTCTTGCCTCCTGTTTTTTCCCTGCAACAACAGTAATAAGGAACCAGGACCCAGGACGCACAACTAGAGGAAGGCTTTCTGTATGTAGAGCTTGGCTGTCTGGCTCGAAGGGCAATGACTTTTGATGTCTTGAGCTTTGTGTGTCACAATGCAGTGCTCAGCCTTTTAAGCATGCCACTGGCTTGTATTGGAGCCAGGACATGTGCTCCACATGCTGCTGGCTCTGGCTGTGTTTGGCTTACAAATGAATAGGAGCATCTCACAGTCTGCAAACGTTACGTGTCCAGTGTAATGTAGGAACCAGAGTGAGTGAACAGGGGTGGGGGGGTTGTTAAACAAATCAGTGCCAACCGTTTCAAAAACATGTCAGTGTTTCCTGATGTTTTAAATGCCAGGGCTGTGACGGGTACAGGGCACAACTGAAAAGTAATTTTGTTGCATTTGACTCATACTGTCTCACGTCTGCCAATGAACACAGAGTCCAACCATTCTCTAGAATACCCTATCAAGGTAATTGGAGCACAGTTGAATCCATTCTAGGTTGAAGTCCCCATCCCTGGTACAGATGTGCCAGATGCAAAAACATTATCCGTCCTGTTTGTGCTTCTTCATCAATTTGATGTGTCGGCGGCCACAAAAAGTTGAACTAAAACTTTTTTGTCGGCAGCCTTACCCTCTTGCATCACACAAAGATGCTAGTACAGACCAGGAATATGCCTCCGTCAGGAAATACAGACATCAGAATGCTTTCATGTGCATCAATTTGGATGAAAATGTATCTTTATTAAGCTAGTTCTTTGTGCACAATAGCCTGTTGATTGGATAAGAACATGATAGTCACTAATTTACAGAGAATGGACATGAGTTCACAAATAATTTGATTTATGTACATTTATTTATATATCTTTTAAGGGTTTATTACAATAGTCATCCTGGACATGCACTAGTATTATCGGCAAATGTAGACTGAATTGTTGAAATAACACGGAAGTCTCTCTCCCAACAACTGACTTTATTTTAACGAGCTATATGTGAGTATCACTATTTGGAAGAACAATAAAGCAATGAGAGATAAACCAGATGAATACGTGAGGCATTGTATTTCAAAGAGCACGAAGAACAAAGCTGTGGAACTTTGCGTCTACCCTTTTCTTCCCAAAGAGCTGTTGTCTCTGCACTTGTCTCTCAACTCTGAACACTCAAAAAAGGAAACTATAGACTGCCCCCACCCCTCCCCCCACCCCCATTAGAGCAGAGTTGTTGTGTTTGGACTGTATCACACCTTCACTCATGGATAAGCGATTTAGCTTTTAGGTTGCGTTGTATGATGAGGCGTTTGATCCAGTCAAAATGACAAGTGGGTTGAGAAAAAAGGATAGCAAGTTGTTTTCTTCGGGTGTGAAATAAACACTTGTTTTTTTCCATCAGCATATTTTAAAAGGCATGAAGAACATAATAAAAATAAGACAAATTGGGTTCTGGAGAAACAAGACAGACACAAGCGTTCCCCTTGAATCAGAGGTGTCAAACAATCCCCATTCTACCCTTATGGGCTTCACAGTTCTACCCCCATGGGTTTCACAGTTCTACCCCCATGGGTTTCACAGTTATACCCCCATGGGCTTCACAGTTATACCCCCATGGGCTTCACAGTTCTACCCCCATGGGCTTCACAGTTCTACCCCCATGGGTTTCACAGTTCTACCCCCATAGACTTCACAGTTCTACCCCCATGGGCTTCAGTTCTACCCCCATAGACTTCACAGTTCTACCCCCATGGGCTTCAGTTCTACCACCATGGGCTTCACAGTTCTACCCCCATGGGCTTCAGTTCTACCCCCATAGACTTCACAGTTCTACCCCCATGGGCTTCAGTTCTACCACCATGGGCTTCACAGTTCTACCCCCATGGGCTTCACTGTTCTATCCCCATGGGCTTCACTGTTCTATCCCCATGGGCTTCACTGTTCTATCCCCTACAGTTAGTCAGCACTAACCCAGAGTTCTAAAGAGTAAAGGGCGATTGTACTGTCTATTCCTTGAAACTAATTGGCAAGAATAATTGGGTGCTATTTGAAACTCTCAACATCTCACCAGATGATCTACTACTTGTCCAGTAGATCATTACTCATCACAACTGTTCCTGGCTGTAACTACATGGTCACTTCAATCAACCACACTGGGTTTCGCTGCTGCCCCCACTGGCAATAATCAAAGTGGTTGGGGGTTAGTAGGTGCTCTAGGAAGTGAACGACCTGACATTTTGGTGGGTTTGGAGATAATTGTGGGAGCCGTGCTGGCTCATCAAATTCTTCCTGGCAGCCCTTGTCATCTTCTGATTAGTCACAGTGTACACTGTTCACACAAAGGCTAATGGCTCTTCACCTCGTCCAATAAGAGGCAGATCCCAGTAAGACATTATGTAACCCAAGACTTTAGCACTATGTCCTGCCTGTGACCTCCTGCACCTGAGATACAGTGTCACAACACTAACTACACCAATGTTTACTTACAATAATTCAGATAGTTGCACTGACACCCTCTCCTGTTGCAAACAAGCTACGTCACACCCACTCCCTTTTGTCTCACAGTTGTTAAGATAAAGGAAAGTTGTATATGTACTTAGTATAAACTTCATCGTTTTTAATTGTCATAATTGTCAATATAGTCAAATGCATGGCACTTTTTTATTTAGAGTATTTCCAGAATTGACTGGAATTGTAATGAAATTGACCCCAACATTGATATTTACCCATTGATTCTTGAATAATATAATTATGAATGCGTCATGCATTTTACTTGTGTCATTTGTTATGTGTAGGGTGGTGTGTGAAACACAAAACATCCAAGAATGTACACATGTTGAACACATTGTGTAAGTGAATGCCTGCAGGTAAAATCACCTCATACATCCTAAATCCCATCATCCTCTCACAGCTCATATCCTGTCACATAATGTGGTGCATGCTGGGATAGCCCTGGGACGGGATCCGTCTCGATCCATCTCCCCCTGGCATGGGCAAGTCTGATTGATTTATCAGCCCTTGTCTCTCTCCAGTCTTGTTTTAATGAGACAGTAATAGCCCATGGTCTGTCACGTGGGGGATAAATGTGAGAAAAGCGAAGAAGAGAAAATGTGGACAGAATATGTAACCGATGGTGCAATCAATCCCATAGACGCCTACACACAGAGATGGAGAGACAGGAAGATGGAGAGAAATGGAAATGGGGAGAGAGGAAGATGGAGAGAAAGGGAGATCGAGAGATCGAGAAATGGAAGAAGGGGGAGAGCGAGCCAGGAACAAGCCTCTCCTGATTGGCAGCAGCGGTCACTCGGCTCTAATTAAAGGCACTCTCCTGGACGCTTTAGCAGCGGCCAGACATTTTCACAGACATTAGCAGCATGGTGGCAAGCCCGCGCAGCCTATAATTTTTTTGCAGGGGCACGCCATGTCGCCAACCTGTGATTTTCACAGGAATTAATAACTCAGAGGTGGCTACATTGTTTTACCGACATGGTGCCACATTGTACACTTAGACTCCCCCCGGCTTTAGATACATTGTCACGGCTGTTGAAGGAAGAGGACCAAGGTGCAGCATGGTGAGCGTACATTTTCTCTTTATTTGGGAAAAAGACGCCGAACAAAACAACAAACACTACAAAAACAAACCGTGAAGTTAAAGGCAAGAAAGGCAGAAATAGAAAACATAGAAATAAAGAAACTAGAATGCCCACCCTAGTCACACCCTGGCCTAACCAAAATAGAGAATAAAAGCCTCTATGGCCAGGGCGTGACAGTACCCCCCCCCAAAGGTGCGGACTACGGCCGCAAAACCTGACTCTAAAGGGGAGGGTCTGGGTGGGCTTCCTTTACGGCTGCGGCTCTGGTGCGGGATGTAGACCCCCCTCCGCCTCTGGCTCCCCCCACTTTGGTGGCGCCTCTGGTGCGGGGACCCTCGCTGCTGACCCCGGACTGGGGGCCCTCGTAGCGGGCCCCGGACTGGGCACCCTCATTGCGGGCTCCGGACTGGGCACCCTCATTGCGGGCTCCAGACTGGGCACCCTCGTTGCGGGCTCCGGACTGGTGACCGTAGCTGGGGGCTCTGGACTGGAGAATGTCGCTGGGGGCTCCGGACTGGAGAACGTCGCTGGAGGCTCAGGACTGGAGAACGTCGCTGGAGGCTCCGGACTGGAGGCCTTCATTGGAGGTTTCGTGCCATGACTCCTCACTTGAGGCTTCTTGCCATGGATCATCCCTGGAGGCTTCTTGCCATGGATCATCACTGGAGGCTTCGTGCCATGGATCATCACTGGAGGCTTTTTGCCATGGATCATCACTGGAGGCTTCGTGCCATGGATCATCACTGGAGGGTGGAGACGTATGGGCAGTCTGGTACGTTGAGCTGTCACAGGGCTCACCAGGCTGGGGAGACATACAGGAGGCCCTGTCCTTCTGGGGACAGGCACAGGATACACTGGGCCATGGAGGCGCACTGGAAGTCTTGAACATAGAGCCTACACAACCCGTCCTGGCTGGATGGTTATTTTCGCCCTGCAGATGAGGGGCGCAGGCACAGGACGCACTGGGCTGTGCAGACGCACCGGAGACACAGTGTGCAGAGCCGGTGCAGGATAATCCGGGCCGTAGAGACATAATGGCAGCCAGATGCGCTGAGCCGGCATCCTCCGACCTGGCTGGATGCCCACTCTAGCCCGGCCGGGGAGCTGGAAGGTAGCGCACCGGGCACTGGAGACACTGTGTGCTCCACCGCATAACACGGTGCCTAACCAGTACGACACTCGCCACGGTAAGCACAGGGAGTTGGCTCAGATCTGATTCCTGACTCAGCCATACTCCCAGTGTGCCCCCCAATTTTTGGGGGGAGCTGTCTCTCGGGCTTCCTTGCTAGCCGAGTCCCTTAGTAACGCTGCCGCTCTGCTCTTGCTGCCTCCAGTTCCTCCCGTGGACGGCGATACTCCCCAGCCTGCCTTCAGCGTCCCTTACCGTCCAGGATCTCCTCCCAAATCCTGGACACGCTGCTCCTCCTTAAAAAGGGCTACCTAAGTATGGTTCTCAATCAGAGACAACGATAGACAGCTCCCTCTGATTGAGAAATAAGGAAACTAGAATGCCCACCCTAGTCACACTCTGGCCTAACCAAAATGGAGAATAAAAGCCTCTATGGCCAGGCCGTGACATACGTCTCATTTTGAAGTACAGATGACTTATAGGTACATGCATTGTTCAAAACCTGTAATTTATAACCATGGATAGCTATAGCAAGTATTGGATGTTCATCACACAACATGAGACAGCATCTCCTATTCATACCTACACACACAGACTAGGCACTGCTGTTGACAAAGTGACCTGAATGTCGGCGCGAGAGAGATCCAAATGACAAGTGAGAAAGAACGAACAGATTGCCTCACGTGAGAGCACTTGAGTGTCCCCTCCCCCCACAAAGCAACCAACTACTACACTGAACCTCCAAGCAGGAAGTATTACATACATTTAATGGACTGATGCAACAACACTAAGAGAGAACAGAGTACTGTTACATTACAACACTAAGAGAGAAGAGAGCTCCAGTACCTCTGGCCTGTAATGTAACGCCCTCTGCTCACTGTCATAGAGTCCTCTGTGAGTGTACCCAGGGAGCTCATTAAGGACAGTAGAACTGCTCTGTGGTCACAGGGGGCTCCAAGGGCCACTGGCAGCCATGGGGTCTGAATGCTCCTTCCACAGAAGCTTTCACACAGAAAGGCAAAGACCTAAACCGTGATGTAGGGAGCTATGTGCGTTAGGGAAAACAAGATGAGCTGCAGTGACACTTCTGTTCACTTTGACAAGTGCACTACTTTGCCGTTCACAAGGTACCAGTAGGTTAAAGGTTACAGATAGTTGTTTGTTTGCTCGCTCGCTTTGAAAGTGCTGATTTCATTGGTGGAAGTTAGAGGTTACAGAGCACAGTGCATCTGTAAGGCTATACCTTGAGTCATGCACAGTAGCTAGTTTGAGTGTGATATTGTCTGTGTATGTCTATGATATTGTGCACAATAACATAATAAACTCATATACAACTCATATGGAGAAATACAGTGCCTTCATTAAGTATTCATACCCCTTGACATATTCCACATTTTGTTGTTTTACAAAAAAGGTATTCAATCGATTTTCTCACACATCTACACCCAATACCCCCATAATGACAAAGTGAAAACTTGTTTTTAGAAATGTTTGCAAATGTATTGAAAAGGAAATACAGAAATGTCTCATTTAGATAAGTATTCACACACCTGAGTCAATACTTTGGCAGCGAGTACAGCTTTGAGTCATCTTGGGTATGTCTGTATCAGCTTTAAACATCTGGATTTTGGGATTTTCTTCCATTCTTCCTTGCAGGTTTTCTCAAGCTCTGTTAAGTTAGATGGGGAGGGGCGGTGAACATCAATCTTCAAGTCTTTCCACATAATTTCAATGGGATTCAAGTCTGGGCTTGGCTGGGCCACTCAGGGAGTTTCACATTCTTGTTCTGAAGCCATTTCAGCATTGCTTTGGCTGTATGCTTGGGGTCATTGTCCTCTTGGAACTTACATATCTGCCCCTGTCTAAGGTCGTTTGCACTCTGAAGAAGGTTCTCGTAAAGAATTTTCCTGTATTGTACTCCATTCATTGTTCCCTCTATCATTACCAGTCTCATCCCCAGCAGGATACCACCCTGCATACCACTGCTGGCTTGCTTCTGAAGCTAAGCAGGGTTGGTCCTGGTCAGTTCCTGGATGGGAGATCAGATGCTGCTGGAAGTGGTGTTAGGAGGGCCAGTAGGAGCCACTCTTTCCTCTGGTCTAAAGAAAATGCCCCAGGGCAGTGATTGGGACACTGCCCTGTGTAGGGTGCCGTCTTTCGGATGGGACGTTAAACGGGTGTCCTGACTCTCTGAGATCATTAACGATCCCATGGAACTTATCGTAAGAGTAGGGGTGTTAACCCTGGTGTCCTGGTTAAATTCCCAATCTGGCCTTCAAACCATCACAGTCACCTAATAATCCCCAGTTTACAATTGGCTCATTCATCCCCCTCCTCTCCCCTGTAACTATTCCCCAGGTTGTTGCTGCAAATGCGAATGTGTTCTCAGTCAACTTACCTGGTAAAGTAATGAATAAGTAAATAAAAGTCTCCCAGTCCCTAAATAGCATCCCCATAGCATGATGCTGCCACTACCATGCTTCATGGTAGGGATGATGTTAGAAGGGTGATGAGCTGTGCCTGGTTTCCTCCAGACATAGAGCTTTGCATTCAGGTCAAAAAGTTCAATTTCTGTAAAATCAGACTGCAGAATCTTTTTCCTTATGCTCTTAGAGTCTTTCACGTGCCTTTTTTGCAAACTCCAGGTGTGCTGTCATGTGATTTTCTCTTGTGAGTGGCTTCCATCTGGCCCATCTCTCATAAAGCCTAGATTGGTGAAGTGCTGTAGAGACTGTTGTCCTTCTGGCAGGTTCTCCCATGTCAGCCAAGAAACTCTGCAGCTTGTCAGAGTGGACATTGGGTTATTGGTCACCTCCCTGACCAAGGTCCTTCTTTCCCGGTTGCTCAGTTTGGTCGGGTGGCCAGCTCCTGGCAGTGTCTGGGTAGTTCCATATTTTTTTCTATTTCCCAATGATGGAGACTACTGTGTTCTTGAAAACTTTTAACACTCTAGAAATTATTTTACATCCTGCCCAAATATACAGTACCAGTCACAAGTTTGGACACACCTAAGGGCTTTTCTTTATTTTTACTATTTTCTACATTGTAAAATCATAGCGAAGACATCAAAACTATGAAATAACACATATGGAATCATGTAGTAACCAATAAAGTGTTAAACAAATCAAAATATATTTTAAATAGACACCCTTCAAGTAGACACCCTTTGCCTTGAAGACCGCTTTGCACACTCTTGGCATTCTCTCAACCAGCTTCATGAGGAATGCTTATACTGAGCACTTGTTGGGAGCTTTTCCTTCACTCTGCAGTCCAACTCAACCCAAACCCTCTCAATTGAGGTGAGGTTGTGTGATTGTGGAGGCCAGGTCATCTGATGCAGCAGTCCATCACTCTCCTTCTTGGTCAATTAGCCCTTGAGGTGTGTTTTGGGTCAAAACACAAATGATAGTACATTTGCAAATCCTGTGCTACGTTGTCTTGGCTGTCTGCTTAGGGTAATTGTCCTATTGGAAGGTAAACGTTTGCCCTAGTCTGAGGTCCTGAGCCCTCTGGAGCAGGTTTTCATCAAGGATCTCTCTGTACTTTGCTCTCACCTTTCTCTCGGTCCTGACTAGTCTCCCAGTTCCTGCCACTGAAAAACATCCCCACAGCAAGATACTGCCACTACCATGCTTCACTGTAGGGATGGTGCCAGGTTTCCTTCAGATGTGATGCTTGGCATTCAGGCGAAAGAGGTCTATCTTGTTTCTCATGGTCTGAGAGTCTTTAGGTGCCTTTTGGCAAACTCCAAGTAGTTCTGTCATGTGCCTTTTACTGAGGAGTGACTTCCGTTTGGCTACTCTACCATAAAGGCCTTATTGGTGGAGTGCTGCAGAGATGGCTGTCCTTCTTGGAGGTTCTCCAATCTCCACAGAGGAACAATGTTGGTCACCTCCCTGACCAAGGCCCTTCTCCCCCGATTGCTCAGTTTGGCCGCGTGGCCAGCTTTAGGAAGAGTCTTGGTGGTTCCAAACGGCTTCCATTTAAGAATGATGGTGGCCACTGTGGTCTTGGGAATGTTAAATGCTGCAGAAATGCTTTGGTACCATTCCCCAGATCTGTGCTCCGACACAATCCTGTCTCGGAGCTCCACTGACAATTCCTTCGATCTCATGGCGTGGTTTTTGCTCTGACATGCACTGTCAACTGTGGTACCTTATATAGACAGGTGTGTACCTTTCCAAATCATGTCCAATCAATTGAATTTACTACAGGTGTACTCCAATTAAGATGTAGAAACATTTCAAGGATTATCTATGGAAACAGGATGCACCTGAGCTCAAATTCGAATCTCATAGCAAAGGGTGTGAATACTTGTGTAAATAAGGTATTTCTGTTTTTTATTTTGAATACATTTGTAAAAATGTCTAAACATCTGTTTTCGCTTTGTCATTATAGGGTATTGTGTGTAGATTGATGAAGATTAAAAAAAAATCAATTTTAGATTAAGACAGTAACGTAACAAAATGTGGAAAAAGTCAAGGGGTCTGAATACTCTGAATGCGCTGTACAGGACCATGATTACCCTATGAGTTTACAAATTGTGTAAATCATGCACCTGTTCTTTCTAAATGCACACATCTAAATATAGATTGGTGTTAAAATAATGTCCAATTCAAATGCATTCCCATCCCATTGACTTGCTACATGTCAGCTGGGTGGAAAGCATGCATTACCCTCTGGTCATGTACTTAAACTCACCCACAAGAAAATATTCACATCTTAGACACAAGGTGCCTGCTGTGGAGTCTCTCATCTTTAGCTGGATTAGCGCTGGGATGATGAGGGCCCTCTGGAGTTCACCCAACCTTTCACCCTGTAAACATTAGTTCTTGAGATGTGTAGGCCAATTCCCTTCTTTGGAGCCTGAAAACTATATATCCACATCCTACTGGATGCCTCTCTGCATGGTCCCAGTAGAGAAGGTTAAAGACCTCAGGTTGTGCCAGTCAGAAAGGGGAGGTTTTAATGTTGGGTTGTATGCTATAATCCTCCTGCTCATTGCTCCATGCCTAGGGGCATGAGGTGGGCGGGCGTGTGGGTGTGTGCTGCGCACTCAGGCCTCCTCTGACACAGGTAGGCACTGTTTAATCCTGATTGGACAGTCTCCAGGCCAGAGGGAGCATGAATCATATCAAGCCCAAATTCGCCTTCTCTTTCCCTGAATCTCTTTCCAAGGACTACATCTTTTGATACCGACAACATTAACACAACTATGGATGTGAGTTAAAATGTGCTTAAATCCCTACTTTCAATACCTATTCGGGAAAATGGAGGCCTTTTCACTGTATCGAAAGAAGCCAAGGTTGTTGTTGTGTGTGGCTGCTTCCCAACAACACACGGTGTACCATCCTTGTTTACAACACTAACACAACTGTCTTCATGTTCTTTCCAATATTTCAATTACGTTTCTCCCCAGCGGATCGCTATTATAATTTTGTTGTTGGAACAAACAACCTATTTCCCCACTGTGTCCGATATTGCGATGATGTGGACAATTTTTTTCTCACAATGGAGCTCCCTCAACAGAGGCTTATCCATAATATTGACATCACAATTTATCTCTGACAAGGAGCGATGTGTTACGTCAGCTGATCCGGAATACAAAGCTCCGCAAGCCCCTCTAGACTATCAAATAAGCATCTGTTTTAATAATTTAAATTGGAATCCCAGTTTGTCTTATTGTCAAATTGAATTGTGTTGGCTGGTAAATTGATTGGGATATATTGGATGGTGAACTGTGTGACAGTGGAGGTGCCCTGCTCCTACTACAATATGTGCCATGATCAGGAGATGGTTAATTGTGGGGTAACATTTTCTTACTAATATATGTTATATTGTGTGCTATATTGAAGCAGCCTACATTCTTTTTGACACAAAACTGATTTTAACACGTTGATTGTGAATACTGTAAGGGTTCCTGTTCATTTTCCACTCTAGTTTATTCCACTGGGGCTTTCAATCCAGAGACTTTTGCATTTTCAGTTTGTTACTGTGGAACTACACTGGGACGTCAAGAAAACATTGGACAGGAAAACAGCACGAGCAGAGCGCGAGCCGCCTGTATAAATTGTTCACAAGCTTGAGATGCCCATCATATTCTTGAAAATAGAACCAGAATGTAATATTACGCTGAGCGTATGCAATACATTGGGAAGAGATGGGAGCCAATGGGAGCCAATTATACAAAGTGTCTTCCTGTCCACAGTCGTCATGCAATACATTGCCTAGGGCCTTCATAATGTCTAATAGGTTTCGAATGGTTGATTTAAAATACTCCCATGATCCAACAACATGGACTATCTGTTTGTTGGGTACCATAAGTATGCATTGTCATGCAAATGACCAGGCAACCACCTAGCTGCCTGTAATTGCACATGAGGAAAAGCAATCATCGGTGCAGCCTGAGAAAAGGACGTCAGATGACTGTACAGACAGAAAGGGTGAGGTGTGAAGACACTTAGGATAATTGTCTCCCATCTCCTCCCACACGTCACATACAGTAAGGACTTAAATGAAGGAATTGGTGGAAATTATTTTAGGCATTCAAAGCGCTGTATTCAATTACAAATCACCCATCAGTCACCTGAATGTGGAGAGCGGAGATGACTTGTCTCCTGTCACCTATATTTTTTAAATGACACCTCGGAATCATTAGCAATTCTGGCCTTACCAGAGTGTGTGAGAGAGAGAGATAGAGAGAAAGTGAGAATGAATGCATGACACAGGGATTCTGAACCTTAATAGATGTCAGACTTAGCAAGCCTCACTTCATAAGTGCCAATCTGTGGCAGATGCAGGTAACAGCTGGGGAAGAACTGCCCAGATGGATGGTGATGAGGCAGAGGACATGCATAAGTGGCAGTGGGATGGGTGTGTGTGTGTTTAAGAAGGGGGTGATGGGTAGACATTAGTTAACGTAGCCCTAGTGTGGCAGTAGATGGAAGCCAATTGGCAATGTGTCGGACTCTACTTTAGCATTGACATGTACACGGTCAGTTTTTATGAGTGTGTGCGTCCATGTGTGGAGAGAGGGTTGTGTGGGGTGAGGTGAGTGCGCACCCTTATGTAGTTTGTGTGTGCTTACTGTGGTAACAGCAAAAAAGCTAGATTGAGGAAAACAGCTATATCATTTGTGATCCAATGACCTACTGGGTTTTGTGTGAGCGGAGAACGTTGCAATTTGCTTGTAGCACTCATTGTTTTATACTCTTTAGTCGTTTTGGTGTAATCTGCCATTATAGACCTCATCTTTACTTGACTACCTTGAGAGAATGAAGTGACACTGGGTCAAAGTCAGATGGGAATTTAAATATAAAATGACGTTTCACATTCAGCCTGAATTTAACATGGGGAGTGGAGCACACATCTTTTGACATTCAAAGCATCGCCACCCCAAAAAATGTAATGCGATTTGACAGCTATGTCAGCAAGTAAATAGTGGGAATCTTAAACACTAATATAGTCAGTATTAATACAAAGCTTTGGCGAAGGTAGCCTCGGCGAAGGTAGCCTCGGCGAAGGTAGCCTCGGCGAAGGTAGCCTCATGTGATGGTAAACAGCAACACACCACCAGAGGAGACATCTTTACTCCAGTGGCCATGCCATGTGACAACCGAGGATCTTCTGACCTGAAGAGAAGGCTGGCCATTTTCTGGGCCCCAGATTCAGCTCTTGGAAGAGATGTTGCTTATTTTCCAGGATATCTTTTTTTTCGGGGATGCCTTTGGGGGTGGGAGCAGTCTCAGCAAAGATTGTACCTATCAATCTGAGAAGCAGGAAGCGGCTGCTGATTGCACAGGAAGAGAAGAGGGCGTTTAATTCGGGCCCTGAGTGGTCTTCAAGTCTTCACCCACATGGTGAGTTAATCTGCACTTCTGCTGAAGATAGGGGGGAGTGATGGAGTGAGAGGAGAGGGGGAGGAAAGAATACAGAGAGAGGGAGAAGAGATGTAGGGAAAACAGGAGGGAAAGAGGGAGAAGAGATGGAGAGAAAACAGGAGGAAAGAGGGAGAAGGAAGATAGTGATGAACAGCTTGATATGAATGCCTAGGTTTTGTCATTGTCAACAAGCTGTTCGCCCACGGTTGAAAATCCCCAACGTCCCTTCCTCTATCCAGGCCCATCCTCCTCCCCCTTCTTCCTCCCCCTCCTACCTTCCCCTAGCTCTGTGGATGCCATCAGTGTTGCCTGCCGCCTGCAGTTCCTGCCCACGTGAGGTACTCCAACTCCCAGCATGCCGCTTGTGTGTGCAAGATAAATGAGATCCCAATGCATCAGGTTTAATGGCTAGGTTGAGTTGGCGGACGGCGGGAGCTCTGTCTCTATTACAATTATCACTTCTGTCTCTGTTACCGGAGGAGGTAGCACTTCTCCACTCCCTGGGATCGTTTGTGTTCAGGAAGACTGAGAGAGGAGAACAAACAAGTATCTGTGGGATTCTCATTCTCCATTCCAAATTCTACAAATGCATGCAGGAGAATGGCACAGTAGCAGTGCTGCAGTCCCCCAAGCACATAGCCAAACCTATCATGGGGTTGAATCTTGCCTCATCACAGTCTTTCTTACTTTTTTCTACCTATTTGTCCCACTCGAAATTCTATCTGTCTGAAGAATTGCTGACTTCCCGATTCCATAAAACAATAAAATAATATCTGTTGTTTTACCCACCATTTGGAAAAACGGGTCAGCAATCAAGCCATGCAGATTGTATCGATAGCATCCTTATGTGCCTAGACAACATTTTTTGTGTTTCTACATGCGTCTTTTTTGTACGCAATTCCCAGCAGTGTATGTTTAGGCTGCAGAATCCTGCCCTACATCCAACGCATAGGAAGAATGCATTATGTTCTGCTGCTGTTGTCTTATTCTGTGTGATTAATTTCTTGATACTTCTGTTTCTGCTCCAACTTTGACAGAGTGCCTTGGTCGGCTTTGTTCGGGTTAGGCAGAGGGCAGAATATCAATTACACACCCTGTTGTGCCTCAGGAGGGGGAGAGGAAAAGTGATGCCCTATATCAGAAAAGGAAGCCTTCTGGTGGGGACGGGAAATGTGGTGAACCATGGCAGAGAATGGTCTCTACACACATACACACACACACGCACACAACACACACTGACATGAAAGCTCTTACACTCACTCTGGGATGCCTGGGAACCTGGAGTGCAAGCGCCAGGTGCTGGATGGACCTTTCTGCTTGTGACAAATAGCATGGGGAAGCAAAACTTACAGGCCCCATTGAACTTTAGTATTGCTTTCATTTCTTCGTCATGTTCCCACAGAGATGAAATGGGATAGTCTTTTTTTACGGCTGTCATCCCAGTTGTGACTGGTGGATAAACGGCTTTGGTTTCTGTTCCTCCTTCTTCCTCTCTCTTCCTCTCTCTTCCTCTTTCTTCCTCTCTTCCTCTCTCTTCCTCTATCTTCCTCTCTTCCTCTCTCTTCCTCTCTCTTCCTCTCTTCCTCTCTGTTCCTCTTTCTTCCTCTTTCTTCCTCTCTCTTCCTCTCTTCCTCTCTCCCTCTCTCTTCCTCTCTCCCTCTCTCTTTTCCTCTCTCTTCCTCTTTCTTCCTCTCCTTTATTCTCTCTTCCTTTTATTGCTCCATGCTGCTAAACTTTACTGGACATCAATAGCCACAGCTATTGTAGTTGTCATGGTTTTATAGACATCTGTGTTTGACAGGATCACAGAAATCTCTGTTTGACAGGATCATAGATAGCACTGTAAACTCTCATTGTTCACATCTCAAAAAGGCCAGGGACCAAACAGTCTTTTCAATATCAAATAGCCTTTTCATTAATAAAAACACAGTAGGGACTGTTATGCTTTTACACTTGAATACAAGTGAATAAACAACACTTTCCATCAATGAAAGTAAATGTAACAGGTATTATGGATCGCTTCTCCATTTTTAATTTAACACAGGCTCGGTGGCGTTCCCCCCTACCAGGACCTGCCAGTCTTGCGAGTCCCCTGCGGTGTCCATGCCCTGGCCCCCCATGGCAGTAGTATCGGTGGTGTCGTGTCCAGCATCGGCCCTAGGTGGTGATGAGGTCCTCCCCCATTAGTGAGCAACAGGCAGCGAGGGCCTGGGTCAGGCAGCCGGCGTTGTCCTCGTTAGTGTCCTCATTAACGAGCAGTGGGATTCCTAATTAAACAGCTCAGTAGCTGGTAAGTGCCCTCCCTCTATTCTCCCTGGGGCAGCACCTGAGTGGGGGAGTTGTCAACCCCCCCCTCCCCCCCCTCACACACACACCTCTTTCTTACCCCTTACTGTCTCCATACTTTTGGTCCTTTTGGTAAAATAGATCCATGCTGTTAGTGCCATGCTGTTCCAATTCCAGTGTTCACAGAGATCTTGGCTTGATGATTTCCACATGGTGACCATGTGACTGCTTTGGTTTGAGGGCAAAAATACACACAGAGACATTGTAAAGACACTCACACTCACAGAAACATTATAAAGACACTCACATAAACATTCTAAAGACACTCACATAAACATTATAGACACTCACAGAAACATTATAAAGGCACTCACAGAAACATTATAAAGACACTCACAGAAACATTATAAAGACACTCACAGAAACATTATAAAGACACTCACAGAAACATTATAAAGACACTCACACTCACATAAACATTATAGACACTCACATAAACATTATAGACACTCACAGAAACATTATAAAGACACTCACAGAAACATTATAAAGACACTCACAGAAACATTATAAAGACACTCACAGAAACTTAATATAGACACTCACACTCACAGAAACATTATAAAGACACTCACAGAAACATTATAAAGACACTCACAGAAACATTATAAAGACACTCACAGAAACATTATAAAGACACTCACAGAAACATTATAAAGACACTCACAGAAACATTATAAAGACACTCACAGAAACATTATAAAGACACTCACAGAAACTTAATAAAGACACTCACACTCACAGAAACATTATAAAGACACACACACACAAATCCACCTTCCACTATTTCCTGGTTAGACTCAAGCAGCAACTGTCAGAGTGACAGACAGATACCTTAAGATGCTGAAACACCCGCCCACACATAGATACCCATTCTTATGATTAGTGCAACATCAGTGTCACGGGTTGTTCCTTGTTAACAAGGATCCCGTAGGCAGAGCAGAGCAGAGAAGAGCTGGGTCACCTCCAGGAGAGCCGATGTTGCTTATTTGAACCCCTCATCCGTCTTGTGCTGGCGATGGGGCAATGTGTCTCCCATGTCTAACAGGTGAGCACAGCCAAGCATTACAGGACAAGGCCCCGTTGGACCCCCATGGGAGCTCAGCAAGCAACACACAACCAGCTGCACAGCAAAAAATAGACACAGGGACTCAACGGAAAAGCTCCTGTACAAGGACAACAGAAAAGCAACCAAGTTATTTAGATTTTTAGTGAAGCGTCATTAGAAATACCTGCCCATGGTGGTTCACAGTGGTAGGAAGTTATTCATTGTTACACAGAAATTCTACAATAAAAAAATTAAACAGCATCTGATTGAAGCAGTGGTGTAGTGTTTTGAGCATAGCAGTTGCAATTCCTGTGTCGAGGGGTATGGTAAGGTTTCGAAATATGATATATTATATCACACAGAAAAAGTAATTGGCTCAGTCCTTACAAGTACCTGTGTTAGATTTCTCATCTTCACTTAGCAGAGTGCACTAAGCCTTGTTCTCCCTGGTGCTAATCCCTGGCAGGAAACAGCTTTCAGGGGATTAACATCAAGGGGGAAAGTATCACTTGTCGGAGGTAGAGAAGGGGGTGGGGTGGGGTGATGATGTGTATTCCTTCTCCCCTCTTTTCTTTGCTGCATGACTCCGAAGTGTTTCCTAAATGCGAGTTAACCACACAGTTTGACACTCTCGGTTGAGCGCGCTGGAAATCTTTGACCTCGCCAGATCTCCTCTCTGTAAATCCTCTGTAGACATGGTTGAACTCCTGTAGTCCCTGTAGAGATCCACTGGGTTAAAGCTGCTGAATAAACCTCTTCATCACACTAGCTTGCCTTGGTTTTAACCCTTTGCAATGAACTCTCTTGGCATTTTCTGGATCATGTGGGTGATACAGTGTCCCAAATTGCCAATTTCTCTCTGTATTGCTGTGTGATAAGGACGATTTTGGTAAAGTTAAAATAAAAAAACATAAGAACATTGGTTTTCACTAGGTTTCAAGGTTAACAATCTATAGTAGTTCTATGTAAATTATTTTGTTAAAAAAAAAACACATGAGAAGCTCCAACATCTTTCCAATTTGCATCCATACTTTAATGGACTGGAAACCATTCAACTAATTAATGTGCCAACATAACAAATGACTGATTATTGTTTTTGTAGCAAAACAACAGTTTGAGTTATGGATGTAATTCTTCAGAAAATTCAAAGAGGAGACATGACATATTCAAATGAACATAGAAAACATACCTACAGGAAGCCCACCTGCCATATTGAGCCCTCATAATACCTTTGGGATTATTTTGCACGGAGCTGAGAAAAAACCAGTGCCAAGAAATCTGGAGGAACCCATTTCCTGCTGCACACATCCTTCCTGACAAGTTTTCGAAAAGGCAAATGTAACTTCCCCTGTTCAGTTCTTTTTTGCACCGCTACAAACATTCCAGTGTTTTTGTCTTTGGTTCCATTTCCCCAAAACAGTGGGCTCCTCAATAAGTGCATGGAGAGATGAAAGTGAAGCACCTCCTAGCAGGGATCAAAATTTCCCTTTTCCCCGACGCTACGGAAATTCCCGCTGGTCCTGACGGTGTTGTAAATACCCAGGATAAAAGAGTGCTTTGTCTGCTTGATGTTAGCACTCCCATTAGACAGCCAACATTGTCAGTTCTGTTAGTCTCATGTTTGAATCTGAAAATTCGTACTAATCCTTTGTCTCTGGTACCCTCCTAATACTATCAAGCTATGCAGGCTTCGATCAGAAGAAATTCCCAAAAAGCAATCATCAGAACAGGCTGAATGAATAAAGGCATGTGGTCTTTTTGGGAAATGATGTATTACTGAACACCAAAGGTTACCTCTTGTGTATTGCTTAGCTAGTCTTAAACGTCATGTCTTCCATTATTCAGGTTGTTTTGGGAGGATTGGCACTATTGAGGGATTTCATACAGAGGAAGATGAATAGATAATGTTATTCAGAAGACTAACAATGCAGGCGGGCATAAAAGACAGAACTACACAACTGTGGGAGGTCCATAAGAAAGTGAACAGTGTGGTCTCAACTTTTAATGGGTCATTGGAGGTTTGGCGTGATATGCAAAACCAAGGAGGGATAAATTATTATGTCTGACAAATACCGCAGCAGAGAGCAAGTTTGTCGGTGGGATCTGATGACTTTTATATTTGTGGTAGTATACTGCATTCTGAACACCCCATCATGCACAATACTCATTCCTGCCTCAGGGCCTGTTCAGTGACAGGCTCTACTGTATAATACATGATCATCTTTATGTGATATGCCAACAACAATTATCTTCTCATGATTCATCCATCTCTTATTAACCATTGCTGGAAAACCTATTGACAACATTTATATGCACACAGGTCATTTCAGTCTCATCTGAGTAAACTATGATGACTTTAGTTGCAATCGTTTTAGCAATTTTATTCTTTGTTAACATCCTATATGGCTGACCTTCCTCGCTGTGTTAAGGATGACACACAGGCATGTGTGATGGACAGTTGTGAGTCACCACATTGGCATTTCCCAGCACTCACTATTTTGAGGGGAGATGGGCGTGAGATTATTTCTGCATTTGTATGTTTGTTACATTGCTCCCTTTATTCCGCATGTACTGTAGCTACCAGACTCCCAGAAGGAATCCATGTTATTACCAGACTCCCAGAAGGAATCCATGCGGTTACTAGACTCCCAGAAGGAATCCATGTTGTTACCATACTCCCAGAAGGAATCCATGTTGTTACCAGACTCCCAGAAGGAATCCATGTAGTTACTAGACTCCCAGAAGTAATCCATGTTGTTACCAGACTCCCAGAAGGAATCCATGTTGTTACCAGACGCCCAGAAGGAATCCATGTAGTTACCAGACTCCCAGAAGGAAGCCATGTAGTTACTAGAGTCCCAGAAGAGATCCATGTAGTTACCAGACACCCTGAAGGAATCCATGTGGTTAACAGACTCCCAGAAGAAATCTATGTAGTTACTAGACTCCTAGAAGAAATCTATGTAGTTACTAGACTCCCAGAAGAAATCCATGGGGGCATAAATGCATCTCAAGCAGAAGGCCTTTGCCGAGGTCAGGATCAGCAGCTTACACTGGATCAATGAGCTAATCATTACATTTCACTCCAGCACCCCACTACACCCCGGCTGACGCCCTCCTCCTACTCCCCTTCCTCTCAATCTTTCCTTAAAGCTAGAATGCACATTTTTTTGGACTTACTGTATAAATGAATGATATGTACCCATTGATTCTTGAAGAATATAATGTATAAGTGCCTCATGAGCTTAGTTCAACTGTCGTACCCTTCAGAACCCAAAATACAAGCTTGTTTTACTCCAATGTTTGTAAACAACATACATGTAAACAAACACTTTATAGCCTCAAAACATGGTTAACACTATAATTTTGATATAATGGATGGTCAGTTCATGCATCCATAGCTCTGTCTATGAATTTAAGAGTGGTACTTTTCTCGTTTTTTAGCAAAACATAGGCAGGGTGCCTGCTTTGTTATTGTTCAACTGCAATTCTAGCTTTGATTCCTCTGCTGAAAGACTGATGTTTCCTCTCACCTATTTTACCCCTGCTTTTTTACTTTGTGTGGGGCTGCATATGTGGTAAAAAGCTCTGCAGCTCCACAGTACTTTAACTTTCATGTGTACCTCCAGCCTTACTTTCTTGGGTGACTTCATCTACTGTGATGAATGTGATACTGGGACCATATTCTGTTACCCTGCATTATTTATTGCTTTGGTAGATTTTCTTAATCAGGGTGACTTACGATTTCACACATTTTGCAGCTTTTGAGCAGCTGAGGCATCTCAATAACACCAACCATTCACTGCAAGGCCTTGTAGAGAGAGAGAGAGAGCGAGAGAGAGCGAGCGAGAGAGAGCGAGAGCGAGAGAGAGAGAGAGAGAGAGAGAGAGAGAGAGAGAGAGAGAGAGAGAGAGAGAGAGAGAGAGAGAGAGAGAGAGAGAGAGAGAGAGAGAGAGAGAGAGAAAGAACAAGACGAACATACTGTACAAGGATGCTTAAAGATGAGCAATAGAGAAGGGGGTGTTGAAACTCACAGCTATAGATGTCATCTTGTCTTTTCGTTCTGCTTCAAGATGGTTTGATGAACACTTGATTTGTCGTCAAAGTGGCATAGAATACATTTATTCTATTCTAGTGAAGGAATCAGTGTATCTTCATTCAAATTAAACTTTTTTTCATAGAACTGAGAGTTAGACTTGGTTATGTTTTGAAAAACTTTATGAATATTTGATCCTTTGAAAAGGGCTACCTTAAAGGGAGAATCCACTCAAAATCTATCTTTTGGTATTTTTTTCATTAGTCCAATGTTGAAACATTCCCAAAATTGTCACAGGCTACATCATCATGATGATGCGATATCTAGAAAACTTGACTGCTGACATGCAAAATATTTTGGCCCTCTATCAACAGTGGACTAGTTTTAAAAAATACCCTTAAATGCAGTGGCAGTTCATTTGTGATTCGTGTGATTTTATTCTGTGACCATGATAATGAATCATTTTCCATGGTTGTGAGATGTAATTACCTTCATATTTAATAGTCCTCTGACCGAGATCTGATAAAACATTTCCTTAACATTACAAAGTATGGTTGGAAATGTTTAATTTTGCTGACTGCCTTTCCAATGAGGGATGACTACTGCTAATATCACAGAAAGCATCTGGTAAACTACTTACCGCTAACTTTTGCACTGTAGCTGACTAAATAAAACAGATAGACCCCTTTTGCAACATATTACAATATCGAGGTCAACCATACGTCACTGCAAGGTTTTCTTACTCCCCTGGAATGAGCTCATGACCTTTAAAGTATGCTAAATTAGCAAAGCTGTCAAGGACACAAAGCCTTGAGGTAAGCATAGTACGAGCTGCACCATTAGAAGACACACAATTTGGTTGCTTTATTTAGCAGGTGGAGTTTATTCCCAGTCATCAAATCCCACTTGAAGAGAACAGCTGACGTAGCTGAAACGGTGGGAGACCAAAATAAGCTCCATCAACAGAACTGATAATATTTCATATCCCCTGGTCCTCTTTTTTTTTTTTTTTTTTGTACTCTCCCTAATTCTAGGAGGAGAGCCTATTTTTCAGACCCAATCCTTACCTCACACGACCTCTAGCTACAAAAAAGGTCACTTCCAGACTAACCTGTATTCCACCTAGTCAGAACCAGCTGGTCATTAAGTGGGATTGTTTCCTAGACCAAATGCCTTTGGAAAGCGGGGCTGTCTCCCAGGGTTGTTTGTAGCTCTCCTGTAAAAAAAAATGAAGTTCTGTTGGGAGTAACAGAAAGTGACGACCATGAAAAGAAGTCTCTCATTAATCAAGAAGCCGACCCGGCTAACAATACAGGGAAAGGTTTTTCAATGATTTGGTGGCATTGTCAAACGTGTTGGATTGCTGTGTAGATGTGTTTTCAGCTATTACATGCACTTTTTTTTACTGCAGTGGACCGCTACATGTTAAAGTTTGTATTTCTAAATTTACAATGTGTGTCTGCTGATTATGCGGATTATGTTAATTATATTTCTATATGTTACTAGGCTACATATTTCCTAAAGAGTCTGTTACAGTAATTCCAGGGGTTTTAGGTTCTACCCTTCTCCTAATTAGCAATAAGCATAGGATGCATCTATTTGATTAAATAAGCTAAATGAGCAGGCAAAACACATGCGTTTACATTTTAAAGATAAATGTTGTACATTTATGTAACATCTCACTGGGCACAAATGTCAGTTCAAAGTTTATTTTTCAATTAGGCTTCACTTGCTTGAGTAGTCAACTAATGTGACTTCAATGTGAAATAAACAAAAAATGGATTTAGGTTAAAAGTTTGATTAAAAAAAAGATGGAATTCATTCATGTAAAGGACTTTTTGCAAATCCATATTGATTCAAAGTGATCACATTTGTTGTTGTTGTTGAAATGACATGTAAACAATGTTGATTTAACCACTTTTGTCCAGTGGGATGGCACTTTCCACAATTATTCCTAAAGCTGCTTCATGGCAATGCTTTCGATCAATATCATGGATGTTAAATGGTTAGCAGGGCTGTAATCTAAGGAGAGTGCAAATGGTTGGCTCTCATTTGACTTTGGGACAATAGCTCCTGTTAGCAGGTGGATAGACAGCACAAAGTAGCACACTGCATCCTTAAAAAGGTCATCAAAAATGCAGAAATTTCAATCCCCAACTACAACATTTTCCGTCAAGATAGAACTGCCAAAGTGGGCGGAGTTGCAATCTACTGCAGCGGAAGCCTGCAGAGTTCTGTCATACTATCCAGGTCTGTGCCCAAACACTTCTACTTTTAAAAATCCACCTTTCCATAAATAAGTCTCTCACTGTTGCCGCTTGCTATAAACCCCACTCAGCCCCCAGCTATGCCCTGGACACCATATGTGAAGTGATTGCGCCCCATCTATCTTCAGAGTTTGTACTGTTAGGTGACCTAAACTGGGATATGCTTAGCACCCCGGCCATCCTACAATCTAAACTAGATGCCCTCAATCTCACACAAATTATCAAGGAACCTACAAGGTACAACCCTAAATCCGTAAACATGGGCACCCTCATAGATATCATCCTGACCAACTTGCCCTCTAAATACACCTCTGCTGTCTTCAACTAGGATCTCAGCAATAACTTCTCATTGCCTGCATCTATAATGGACCCGCGGTCAAATGATCACCCCTCATCACTGTCAAACACCCCCTGAAACCCTTCATCGAGCAGGCCTTTCTAATCGACCTGGCCCAGGTATCCTGGAAGGATATTGACCTCATCCTGTCAGTAGAGGATGCCTGGTTGTTCTTTAAAAGTGCTTTCCTCACCATCTTAAATAAGCATGCCCCGTTCAAAAAATGTAGAATTAAGAACAGATATAGTCCTTGGTTCATTCCAGACCTGACTGCCCTTGACCAGCACAAAACATCCTGTGGCGTACTGAATTAGCATCGAATAGCCCCCAAGATATGCACATTTTCAGGGAAGTCAGGAACCAATATACACAGTCAGTTAGGAAAGCTAAGGCTAGCTTTTTCAAACAGAAATTTGCGTCCTGTAGCACTAATTCCAAAATGTTTTGGGACACCATGGAGAATAAGAGCACCTCCTCACAGCTGCCCACTGCACTGAGGCTAGGAAACACTGTCACCAAGCATTTTTCTACAGCTGGTCATGATTTCCTCCTGGCTACTCCTACCCCGGCCAACAGCTATGCACCCCCTACAGCAAATTGCCAAAGCCCCCCACCACCGCTTCTCCTTCCTTCACACAAATCCAGACAGCTGATGTTCTGAAAGAGCTGCAAAATCTGGATCCCCACAAATCAGCTGGGCTAGACAATCTGGACCCTCTCTTTCTAAAATTATCCACCAAAATTGTTGCATCCCCTATTACTAGCCTATTCTACTATTACTAGCCTCTCGTATCGTCTGAGATCCCTAAAGATTGGAAAGCTGCAGCGGTCATCCCCCTCTTCAAAGGGGGAGACAATCTAGACCCAAACTGTTAAAGACCTATATCCAACCTGCCCTGCTTTTCTTAAGTCTTCGAAAGCCAAGTTAACAAACAGATCCCCAACCAATTGAGATGGATCCCCCTGATCCCCCTGATGCCTTGAGATGGATGAAATCATACCTTGAAGGCAGAACTCAGTGTGTCAGAGTGAGCAATGAGCTGTCGCCCACTCGTAGCTATGATGTGGGCGTGCCCCAAGGGTCAATACTGGGGCCCCTCCTGTTCAGCCTGTACATTAATGATCTGCCTTCTGTCTGTACTGGGTCTGAAGTTCAAATGTATGCAGATGATACAGTGATATATGTGCATGCAAAGAGCAAACAACAAGCTGCACAAGAACTCACTACTGTAATGGTCCAGGTTACAAAGTGGCTCAGTGACTTGTGTTTGCATCTCAATGTGAAAAAAACTGTTTGCATGTTCTTCACAAAGAGGGCAACAGATGCTACTGAGCCAGATGTCTATGTGTCAGGGGAGAAGCTCCAGGTGGTATCCGATTTTAAGTACCTTGGCATCATACTTGATCCCAACCTCTCTTTTAAAAAGCATGTGAAAAAGGTAATTCAAATAACCAAATTCAACCTAGCAATTTCCGATTTATACGAAATTGTTTGATTACAGAGGTAGCAAAACTGTACTTCGAAACTATGATACTCCCCCACTTAACATACTGCTTGACTAGTTGGGCCCAAGCTTGCTGTACAACATTAAAACCTATTCAGTCTGTCTACAAACAGGCTCTCAAAGTCCTTGATAGGAAGCCCAATAGCCATCATCATTGTCACATTCTTAGAAAGCATGAGCTCTTGAGTTGGGAAAATCTTGTGCAATACACCGACGCATGTCTTGTATTCAAGATCCTTAATGGCCTGACTCCCCCTCCACTCAATATTTTTGTTAAACAGAAAACCCAGACATATGGCAGCAGATCCACAAGGTCTGCCATGAGAGGTGACTGTATAGTTCCCCTAAGGAAAAGCACCTTTAGTAAATCTGCATTCTCTGTGAGAGCTTCCCATGTCTGGAATACACTGCCATCAGACACACATAACTGCACCACATATCACACTTTCACAAAATGCTTGAAGACATGGCTAAAGGTCAATCAGATTTGTGAACATGGTCCCTAGCTGTGTGTTGCCGCTTTCCATGTTGTCTGTTGTCTGTAGCTTGTGAGGTGTGGAAACACTTTGTTGCTTTTATGAATTTTGTCTTGCTGCTTTTTGTTTTATGTTGCTCTGTCTGTATGCTACATCTTGCTTGTCCTATGTTGCTCTGTATGCCATGTCTTGCTTGTCCTATGTTGCTATGTCTTGCTTGTTCTATGCTGCTATTGTCTATATTGTAATTGTTTTTAATAACCTGCCCAGGGACTGCGGTTGAAAATTAGCCGGCTGGCTAAAACCGGCACTTTTACTGAAACGTTGATTAATGTGCACTGTCCCTGTAAAAATAAAAATAAACTCAAACTCAAACTCAATTTGAATCCCACCGTACCTTCTCCACTATGCAGTCTGGTTTCCGAGCTGGTCATGGGTGCACCTCAGCCACGCTCAAGGTCTTAAACGATATAATATCCGCCATCGATAAGAGACAATACTGTTCAGCTGTATTCATCAACCTGGCCAAGGCTTTTGACTCTGTCAATCACCGCATTCTCATCGGCAGACTCATTAGTCTTGGTTTCTCCAATGACTGCCTCGCCTGGTTCACCAACTACTTCTCAGACAGAGTTCAGTGTGTCAAATTGGAGGGCCTGTTATCTGGACCTTTTGCAGTCTCTATGGGGGTGCCCAAGGGTTCAATTCTCGAGCCTACAATTTTCTCTCTATATATCAATGATGTCCCTCTTGCTGCTGGTGATTCTCTGATCCACCTCTACACAGACAACACCATTGTGTATTCATTGGCCCTTCCCTGGACACTGTGTTAACAAACCTCAAACGAGCTTCAATGCCATACAACACTCCTTCCGTGGCCTCCAACTGCTCCTCAATGCTAGTAAATTAAATGCATGCTCTTCAACCGATTGCTGCCCGCACCCGCCCACCCGCCTAGCATCTCTACTCTGGACGGTTATGACTTAATACATGTGGACACCTACAAATACCTAAGTGTCTGGTTTGACAGTAAACTCTCCTTCCAGACTCACATTAAGCATCTCCAATCCAAAATGATATCTAGAATCGGCTTCCTATTTCGCAACAAAGCATCCTTCACTCATGCTGCCAAACATACTCTTGTAAAACCGACTATCCTACCAATCTTTGACTTCGGCGATGTCATTTACAAAATAGCCTGCAACACTCTACTCAGCAAATTGGATGCAGTCTATCACAGTGCCATCCGTTTTGTCACTAAAGCCACATATTCTATCCAACACTGCGATCTGTATGCTCTCATTGGCTGGCCCTCGCTTCATATTCGTCGCCAAACCCACTGGCTCCAGGCCATCTATAAGTCTTTGCTAGGTAAAGCCCCGCCTTATCTCAGCTCACTGGTCACCATAGCTACACCCACCCTTAGCACACACTCCAGCAGGTATATTTCACTGGTCATCCCCAAAGCTAACACCTCTTTGGCCGCCTTTCCTTCCAGTTCTCTGCTGCCAATGACTGGAACGAATTGCAAAAATCACGGAAGCTGGAGACTTATAAACTCAGCAAAAAAAGAAACGTCCTCTCGCTGTCAATTGCATTTATTTTCAGCAAACTTAACATGTGTAAATATTTGTATGAATATAACAAGATTCAACAATTGAGACACAAACTGAACAAGTTCCCCAGACATGTGACTAGAGAGAAATTTAATAATGTGTCCCTGAACAAAGGGGGAGGGGGGGTCAAAATCAAAAGTAACAGTCAGTATCTGGTGTGGCCACCAGCTGCATTAAGTACTGCAGTGCATCTCCTCCTCATGGACTGCACCAGATTTGCCAGTTCTTGCTGTGAGATGTTACCTCACTCTTCCACCAAGGCACCTGCAAGTTCCCAGACATTTATGGGGGGAACGGCCCTCACCCTCCGATCAAACAGGTCCCAGACGTGCTCAATGGGGTTGAGATCCGGGCTCTTTGCCATGACAGAACACTGACATTCCTGTCTTGCAGGAAATCACACACAGAATGAGCAGTATGACTGGTGGAATTGTCATGCTGGAGGGTCATGTCAGGATGAGCCTGCAAGAAGGGTACCACATGAGGGAGTAGGATGTCTTCCCTGTAACGCACAGCGGTGAAATGCCTGCAATGACAACAAGCTCAGTTCGATGATGCTGTGACACACTGCCCCAGACCACGACGGACGTTCCTGGTGTAACACAGGCAGTTGTTGTTGCCATCCGGTAGCTGTCCCGCAGGTGTGATGTTTGGATGTACCGATCCTGTGCAGGTCTTGTTACACGCGGTCTGCCACTGCGAGGATGATCAGCTGTCCATCTTGTCTCCTTGTAGCGCTGTCTTAGGCGTCTCACAGTACGGACATTGCAATTTATTTCCCTGGCCACATCTGCAGTTCTCATTCCTCCTTGCAGCATGCCTAAGGCAAGTTCACGCACATTTCTTTTGGTGTTTTTCAGAGTCAGTAAAAAAGCCTCTTTAGTGTCCTAAGTTTTCATAACTGTGAACTTAATTGCCTACCGCCTGCAAGCTTTCTTAACGACCGTCCCACAGGTGCATGTTCATTAATTGTTTATGGTTCATTGAACAAGCATGGGAAACAGTGTTTAAACCCTTTACAATGAAGATCTGTGAAGTTATTTGGATTTTTACGAATTATCTTTGAACGTTAGGGTCTTGAAAAAGGGAAGTTTATTTTTTGCTGAGTTAATCTCCCTCACTAACTTTAATTAAGCACCAGCTGTCAGAGCAGCTTACCGATCACTGTACCTGTACACATCCCATCTGTAAATAGCCCACCCAACTACCTCATCCCCATATTGTTATTTTTTCTGTTGCTCTTTTGCACCCCAGTATCTCTACTTGTACATCATCATCTGCACATCTATCACTCCAGTGTTAATGCTAAATTGTAATTACTTCGCCACTATGGCCTATTTATTGCCTTACCTTCCTAATCTTACTACATTTGCACACACTGTACATAGATTTTCTATTGTGTTATTGACCGTATGTTTTTTTTATCCCATGTGTTGTGTTGTTTGTGTCGCACTGCTTTGCTTTATCTTGGCCAGGTCGCAGTTGTAAATGAGAACTTGTTCTCAACTGGCCTACCTGGTTAAATAAAGGTGTTCTCAACTGGCCTACCTGGTTAAATAAAGGTGTTCTCAACTGGCCTACCTGGTTAAATAAAGGTGTTCTCAACTAGCCTACCTGGTTAAATAAAGGTGTTCTCAACTAGCCTACCTGGTTAAATAAAGGTGTTCTCAACTAGCCTACCTGGTTAAATAAAGGTGTTCTCAACTGGCCTACCTGGTTAAATAAAGGTGTTCTCAACTAGCCTACCTGGTTAAATAAAGGTGTTCTCAACTAGCCTACCTGGTTAAATAAAGGTGTTCTCAACTGGCCTACCTGGTTAAATAAAGGTGTTCTCAACTAGCCTACCTGGTTAAATAAAGGTGTTCTCAACTGGCCTACCTGGTTAAATAAAGGTGTTCTCAACTGGCCTACCTGGTTAAATAAAGGTGTTCTCAACTAGCCTACCTGGTTAAATAAAGGTGTTCTCAACTGGCCTACCTGGTTAAATAAAGGTGTTCTCAACTGGCCTACCTGGTTAAATAAAGGTGTTCTCAACTAGCCTACCTGGTTAAATAAAGGTGTTCTCAACTAGCCTACCTGGTTAAATAAAGGTGTTCTCAACTAGCCTACCTGGTTAAATAAAGGTGTTCTCAACTGGCCTACCTGGTTAAATAAAGGTGTTCTCAACTGGCCTACCTGGTTAAATAAAGGTGTTCTCAACTAGCCTACCTGGTTAAATAAAGGTGTTCTCAACTGGCCTACCTGGTTAAATAAAGGTGTTCTCAACTGGCCTACCTGGTTAAATAAAGGTGTTCTCAACTAGCCTACCTGGTTAAATAAAGGTGTTCTCAACTAGCCTACCTGGTTAAATAAAGGTGTTCTCAACTAGCCTACCTGGTTAAATAAAGGTGTTCTCAACTAGCCTACCTGGTTAAATAAAGGTGTTCTCAACTGGCCTACCTGGTTAAATAAAGGTGTTCTCAACTAGCCTACCTGGTTAAATAAAGGTGTTCTCAACTAGCCTACCTGGTTAAATAAAGGTGTTCTCAACTAGCCTACCTGGTTAAATAAAGGTGTTCTCAACTGGCCTACCTGGTTAAATAAAGGTGTTCTCAACTGGCCTACCTGGTTAAATAAAGGTGTTCTCAACTTGCCTACCTGGTTAAATAAAGGTGTTCTCAACTAGCCTACCTGGTTAAATAAAGGTGTTCTCAACTAGCCTACCTGGTTAAATAAAGGTGTTCTCAACTAGCCTACCTGGTTAAATAAAGGTGTTCTCAACTGGCCTACCTGGTTAAATAAAGGTGTTCTCAACTAGCCTACCTGGTTAAATAAAGGTGTTCTCAACTAGCCTACCTGGTTAAATAAAGGTGTTCTCAACTAGCCTACCTGGTTAAATAAAGGTGTTCTCAACTAGCCTACCTGGTTAAATAAAGGTGTTCTCAACTGGCCTACCTGGTTAAATAAAGGTGTTCTCAACTGGCCTACCTGGTTAAATAAAGGTGTTCTCAACTAGCCTACCTGGTTAAATAAAGGTGTTCTCAACTGGCCTACCTGGTTAAATAAAGGTGTTCTCAACTGGCCTACCTGGTTAAATAAAGGTGTTCTCAACTGGCCTACCTGGTTAAATAAAGGTGTTCTCAACTGGCCTACCTGGTTAAATAAAGGTGTTCTCAACTAGCCTACCTGGTTAAATAAAGGTGAAATAAAACATAAAACAACACGACTGCAGCATGTTAACACCCCACTGATTACATGCAGTACTGTAGTGTACACGCATACGCACACACTCACTCAAATGGTGGATGGATGGAAGAATGACCCCCTGAGTAGCAATGTGCTTTTAGTGAGTGTTTTAGTTCCCACTTCAGGTGGACCAGACGTATCTCACAGCGTCTCAGTGAAAAAATTAATGACTTATTTTGTGTTTGATTTTCCCACATGGTTGTCAGCTTTTCATTGTTTTAGTGGCTTTCTCAACATAAGTAGAGAATATTATGCTGATTTCTACAGAAACTACAAAGAAGGTTTCATAGTCAAAAGGATGATAAAAAAGGCATTTCCTGTCGGCCAAGGCCAGGTCAGAGTGGTTGTCCTTGCTGGCAGATAAATGCTGCGTTCAAAACAACTCAAACTCAGAACCACCGAGTTAAAATGTGCATACGTTTTTTTACATAGAGCTTCCTATTGGTTGTGGGAATGGTTGCATCTGTGACATTTTTGAGAAGTGGAATTGTTTCGATTTTTTGTGCATCCTCCGCTCCCACAGGAAGTGGCTGCTTCACATCACACGGCTTGTGGAAACAACCTGTGGCATGCTTTGTTCTCCGGGACAGGGTGTAGAGGTGGATCAAATAAAAAGTAATTTTCCTGGTGTTTGTGATGCCCGCCGTTTCCTGAGACGTAGACCCAGTGGAAATGACGAGACTGGGAATACCCTGTCTGTCTTGTTGAGCTTTGACAGAGAGTCTCTGCCTAATAATGTCAGGTTAGGATATATTTGCTATTCTGTGAGGTCTTATGTTCCGAACCTACTACAGTGCTTTAGGTGCCATGGATTTGGACATGTTGCAGCAGCATGTAGAAGGGAGATCCCACAATGTGAGAAATGTGCAGGAGGGCATTGTCAGAGTAAGTATACAGTTGGGATAGAGAAAGCACAATGTGTCAACTGTGGGTGTGCCCATGTAGCTGTGGATGCGAAGGACCCTTTGAGAGAGAGACAGGTTGAGATTTCCAGAGTTCGAGTGGGGCAGAAAGTGTCCTTTGCTGAGGCAGTGAAGGGAGTAGAGGAAAGCCCAAGGGTGGAGCGATTCGACTGGGAGCCCCACAGTGAGTAGGCCTGAAGAGAGAGATCCAGAAAGGAGGAGTTTTAGTAAAGTTGGATTTCTTGAGTTTATATCCATGGTGATCAACTGCACTGCACTGATGGAGTGGAAATCACAGAAGATAGATTTGGTAGTTGCAGCAGCACAGATCTATTTTGGTGTGAGAGATTTTAGTGCAGATGATCTACAGGAAGTTTTGAGAGAAGGGGTTCCATCCTCCCAGACCGACTGCCTGGTGTAGGATCGTTTAGGGTCAAAGTAGTGGGATGGGGTGGTGGATTTTGGGGGATAGTATATAGGTGCAGGGTTATATTGTGGTGCAATTTAAGATTTTCCCCTTTTCCCTTTTTTTCAGCACACCGACCTGCGAAAGGCAGAAATATGCAACACAGCTATGTACAGCTGTATTTGCCACTAGCATACCACCCTCTATACCACTGCTGGCTTGCTTCTCAAGCTAAGCAGGGTTGGTCCTGGTCAGTTCCTGGATGGGAGACCAGATGCTGCTGGAAGTGGTGTTAGGAGGGCCAGTAGGAGGTACTCTTTCCTCTGGTCTAAAAAAATATCCCAATGCCCTGTGTAGGGTGCTGTCTTTCGGATGGGATGTTAAACGGGTGTCCTGACTCTCTGAGGTCATTAAAGATCCCATGGCACTTATCGTAAGAGTAGGGTGTTAACCCCGGTGTTCTGGCTAAATTCCCAATTTGGCCCTCAAACCATCTCAGTCACCTAATAATCCCCAGTTTACAATTGGCTTATTCATCCCCCTCCTCTCCCCTCTCAGTCACCTACTATTCCCCAGGTTGTTGCTGCAAATGAGAATATGTTCTCAGTCAACTTACCTGGTAAAATAACGGATAAATAAAATGAAAATAGTAGTCATTAATCAGGCTGTAATACACACTAATGCCTTAAAAATGGTGTAAATGTTCCTTACAAGCCAGAATGTTGAATACAATTACATTTAAACATACTCTTTCAGTTGTCTTTGCAGTTTGTTCTTCAGCTGCTCTAAATTTGTGACAAATTACGCCAGTGTGGAACTGAACCGTGTACTGTACCTACCGGCTCTCTAAAAAGTTTTGTAAACAATGCTTTCCTGTGGATATTTTGTTTCAGATTTCAAGCAGATGAAGGACAAATTGCACAGACAACCGGTAGAGTAAGTGTAAATTATTTAAAACATTTTGGTTGTAAGGAGCATTTACACGATTTTGAAAGCCTTTATTTTAGGCTATATATGCTGTATATGCCAAGGAGCACCCTTTTTTGGTTCCAGGTAGAACCCTTTTGGGTTGGGTTCTAATTGAAACCCAAAAGGGTTCTACCAGGAAATAAAACGGGTTCTTCAAAGGCTTTGCCTATGGGGACAGCCAAGAGCGCTTTTAAGTTCTGTACAGGATGTACAGTTGAGTCGGAAGTTTACATACACTTAGGGTGGAATCATAAAAAATAGTATTTCTACCACTCCACAAATCTCTTGTTAACAAACTAGTTTTGGCAGGTCGGTTAGGACGTCTACTTTGTGCATGACACAAGTAATTTTTCAAACAATTGTTTACAGACAGATTATTTCACTTATAATTCACTGTATCACAATTCCAGTGGGTCAAAAGTTTACGTACACTAAATTGACTGTGCCTTTAACTTGTTATGCCTACAATCCCACTACCGAGATCGATATGACAACTACCAGTGAAAATAGATGGCGCCAAATTCAAACCACAGAAATCTCATAATTACAATTCCTAAAACATACATGTGTTTTATATAATTGTATAGTTCATCTTGATGTTAATCCCACCAAAGTGTCCGATTTCAAATAGGCTTTTCAGCGAAAGCACTACAAACAATTATGTTAGGTCTCCACCAAACCACAATAAGCACAGCCATTTTCCAGCGAAATATAGCAGTCACAAATAGTAGAAATAAAGATAAAATTAATCACTAACCTTGAATTATCTTCATCAGATGACACTCATAGGACTTCATGTTACACAATACATGCATGTTTTGTTTGATAAAGTTCATATTTATATAAAATATCTGAGTTTACATTGGTGCATTACATTCACTAGTTCCATAAACATCAAGTGATTTTGCATAGCCACATCGTTTCAACAGAAATACTCATCATAAATGTAGATGATAATACAAGTTATACACATGGAATTATAGATATACCTCTCCTTAATGCAACCGCTGTGTCAGATTTTTAAAAAAAAACATTACGGAAAAAGCAACCCATGCAATAATCTAAGACGGAGCTCAGAACAGTAGCCAAATTAGCCGCCATGTTAGAGTCAACAGAAACCAGAAAATACATGATAAATGTTTCCTTACCTTTGATGAACTTCATCAGAATGCAGTCCTAGGAATCCCAGGTCCACAATAAATGTTTCATTTGTCCGTTATTTATGTCCAATAGCTACTTTGGTTAGCGTGTTTGGTAAACAATTTCAAAGTCACATAGCGCGTCCACTATGACGTGACAAAATGTCCAAAAGTTCCGTAACATTCAGTAGAGACATGTCAAACGATGTACTGAATATATCTTTAGAATGTTGTTTACATACATCTTGAATAATGTTCCAACTGGAGAATTAGAATGACTTCAGATGAGCGGTGGAACGCAGGTCCTTCCCTTGTGAACGCGCATGGTGAAAGCATGGTCAACTCGTGGCAGTGGTGACTATTTCCTGTCTCATTCGACCCCCCTTCACATTAGAGTCATCAGACAAAGTTCTATTGACTGTTGACATCTAGTGGAAGGCGTAGGAAGTGAAAACTCATCCATATCTCGCTGTAATTTTAATGAGAGCTTGGTTGAAAATCTGCCACCCCCAGAAAAAATCTAAACAGGAAGTGGAATGTCTCAGGTTTTTGCCTGCAATATGAGTTCTGTTATATTCACAGACATAATTCAAACAGTTTTAAAAACTTCAGAGTGTTTTCTATCCCATACTAATAATAATATGCAAATATGAGCAACTATGACTGAGGAGCAGGCCGTTTACTATGGGAACCTCTCATCCAAGCTACTCAATACTGCCACTGCAGCCAAAAGAAGTTCAACAACTTGGAAAATTCCAGAAAATGATGACATGGCTTTAGAATCTTCTGTTAGGCTAATTGACATCATTTGAGTCAATTGGAGGTGTACCTGTGGATATATTTCAAGGCCTACCTTCAAACTCAGTGCCTCTTTGCTTGACATCATGGGAAAATCAAAAGAAATCAGCCAAGACCTCAGAAAAATCTGTGGACTTCCACGAGTCTGGCTCATCCTTGGGAGCAATTTCCAAACACCTGAAGGTACCACGTTCATCTGAACAAACAATAGTATGCAAGTATAAACACCATGATACCACGCAACCGTCATACCGCTCAGGAAGGACACAATGATGAATGATGACACAATGGTGAAAATAATCATGGCCTCTAAACCTTCAAGCTGCATACTGCATACTGGTGTAATTATAGTGTGTTCTGTGTAATTCCTTTGTCTTTTCCTATACTAACTGAATGGTGAATGAATGTATTAACAGTCAATCAATCAATACATTGTGATTATAGTGTGTTCTGTGTAATTCCTTTGTCTTTTCCTATACTAACTGAATGGTGAATGAATGTATTAACAGTCAATCAATCAATACATTGTGATTATAGTGTGTTCTGTGTAATTCCGTTTATTTTCCTATACTAACTGAATGGTGAATGAATGTATTAACAGTCAATCAATCAATACATTGTGATTATAGTGTGTTCTGTGTAATTCCGTTTCTTTTCCTATACTAACTGAATGGTGAATGAATGTATTAACAGTCAATCAATCAATACATTGTGATTATAGTGTGTTCTGTGTAATTCCGTTTCTTTTCCTATACTAACTGAATGGTGAATGTCTGGTGTCATTTTGTCTTCTTTTTGTATGTGAGAAGAGAAGTTGTTTCTTAGGAGACGGGAAATGTATATTTTACATTCTGTATATTTGAACAAATCTCAACTCCTTAAGAACTGGGATAAATTACACATTTCATTGTGGAACATATTATAACGATGGTTAAAGCTCCTAAATTGAATTATTTCATGAGCATGTTTCCACTGTCCATACCTGCTTACACCTTTAACACCATATACAAAACTATTACTCCGTTTATTTGAACTATTAAAAGGGCTAGGATTAACCTGGCTAGATTACATGCACATATTTAGAAGGGAGGATTAACACTCCCTAACATGTAATTATATAAAGAAGCCTTTATAACTGCCCAAATAGGCTCTCTTTATTGTGAACTCTAATAGGCCAATTTGGGTTGACATGGAAGAAGAACTTAATGCCCCATTTGGAGCATCATATTATCTGATTCAACACTTATCCAAATGTGGGTCTGCAGAATCCCATGGCATCAGACAAATACGAGAGATACATCTTCACCTTTCCTGACAAGCTCTGATCCGTTATGCAACAACCATAAATACAAATTAGGAGGACAGGTGGTTGTCTGGAAAGAGTAGTATAGGTTTTGTTTTAGCCTCAACACTGTGAAATGTTGCTTTTGCTTTTATTGTCAACTTGAATTTGAGTGTGGAAGACTGGTCCCTTGATAATGTCTGCAAGTGGCTGAGTACCAATGATCTCCATGATTCCATCCCATCATTCCAAGGTTCACAAACTGTCTGAAGAAGGCAAACTATTCAATTGTCCACTTTGCAACAAACATACTTTCTTTGTGTCCAGGCTAATCACACATATTGGCACATCACCGGCATGTTTTCTAATTACCTGTGGACTTAATGGTTGTGGGAAAACAAATAGATGTTTCAGGGCCTTTCGGTAACACGTCTACCGAAACCACAGAGAGATTTTAAGCACCAAATTAGATGAGAATTTCCCTCATGATGAATTTGAGACTGGGACTGATCCCATTAAAGATGACGTGAGAAATGCACTGTAGAGAGTCTGCCAGAGACTGAACATGTTCAAGCCAAAGAGATCAACACTGTGCAGCTAATTGAAGGTCTGAAAAATATTATTTGTCTTTTAATTTTGAAAATCAGGGAAGAATAGTGTCACAGCTACGGTACATAATAGCATTGTTGAGGACAGAACATTTTTTTATGCATTTATGACACACTACAGTGATGCAAACAGGTTTCATCTTACAAATGAGCAAATAAATGTGGATTGAGGAGGAGTGAGGAGTGACGGACTCCATCCTAGCTGGGGAGGTGCTCTCATCTTATCTACCAACATAGACAGGGCTATAACTCCTCTAGCTCCACAATGAAATAGGGTGCAGGCCAGGAAGCAGGCTGTTAGCCAGCCTGCCAGCTTAGTGGAGTCTGCCACTAGCACAGTCAGTGTAGTCAGCTCAGCTATCCCCATTGAGACCGTGTCTGTGCCTGGACCTGGGTTGGGCAAAACTAAACATGGCGTTGTTCGCCTTAGCAATATCACTAGGATAAAGACCTTCTCCATTCCTGTCATTATTGAAAGAGATCGTGATACATCTCAAAATAGGGCTACTTAATGTTAGATCCCTCACTTCAAAGGCAATTATAGTAATTTGAACTAATCACTGATCATAATCTTGATGTGATTGGCCTGACTGAAACATGGCTTAAGCCTGATGAATTTACTTTGTTAAATGAGGTGTTGCTAACATTTACGATAGCAAATGTCAATTTACAAAAAAAATGACGTTTTCGTCTTTTCAGCTTCTAGTCATGAAATCGATGCAGCCTAATCAATCACTTTTTATAGCTACTGTTACAGGCCTCCTGGGCCATGTACAGCGTTCCTCATTGAGTTCCCTGAATTCCTATCGGACCTTGTAGTCATAGCAGATAATATTCACATTTTTGGTGACTTAAGTATTCACATGGAAAAGTCCACAGACCCACTACAAAAGGCTTTTGGAGCCATCATCGACTCAGTGGGTTTTGTCCAACATGTCTCCGGACCTACTCACTGTCACAGTCATACTCTGGACCTAGTTTTGTCCCATGGAATAAATGTTGTGGTTCTTAATGTTTTTCCTCATAATCCTGGACAATCGGACCACCATTTTATTACGTTTGCAATTGCAACAAATAATCTGCTCAGACCCCAACCAAGGAGCATCAAATGTCGTGCTATAAATTCACAGACAACACAAGGATTCCTTGATGCCCTTTCAGACTCCCTCTGCCTACCCAAGGACCTCAGAGGACAAAAATCAGTTAACCACCTAACTGAGGAACTCAATGTAACCTTGCACAATACCCTAGATGCAGTTGTACCCCTAAAAACAAAAACAAATTCTCATAAGAAACTAGCTCCCTGGTATACAGAAAATACCCGAGCTCTGAAGCAAGCTTCCAGAAAATTGGAATGGAAATGGCGCCACACCAAACTGGAAGTCTTCCGACTAGCTTGGAAAGACAGTACCGTGCACTATCGAAGAGCCCTCACTGCTGCTCGATCATCCTATTTTTCCAACGTAATTGAGGAACATAAGAACAATCCAAAATGTATTTCTGATACTGTCGCAAAGCTAACTAAAAAGCAGAATTCCCCAAGTGAGGACGGTTTTCACTTCAGCAGTAATAAATTTATGAACTTGAAAACATGAAAAATCATGATTATTAGAAAGCAAATTACGGATTCCTCTTTAAATCTGCACAACTCTGCCAGGACCTAGGATCAAAAGAGACACTCAAGTGTTTTAGTACTATATCTCTTGACACAATAATGAAAATAATCATGGCCTCTAAACCTTCAAGCTGCATACTGGACCCTAATTCCAACTAAACTACTGAAAGAGCTGCTTCTTGTGCTTGGCCCTCCTATGTTGAACATAATAAACGGCTCTCTATCCACCGGATGTATACCAAACTCACTAAAAGTGGCAGTAATAAAGCCTCTCTTGAAAAAGCCAAACCTTGACCCAGAAAATATTAAAAAATCTATCTGCCTATATCGAATCTTCCATTCCTCTCCAAAATTTTAGAAAAGGCTAGTGCTTGAGTCTGGTTTTAGACCCCATCATAGCACTGAGACTGCACTTGTGAAGGTGATAAATTACCTTTTAATGGCATCAGACCGAGGCTCTGCATCTGTCCTTGTGCTCCTAGACCTTAGTGCTGCTAACCTGCAAAGCATTACATGGGCTTGCTCCTACCTATCTCTCTGATTTGGTCCTGCCCTACATACCTACACGTACACTACGGTCAAAAGACGCAGGCCTCCCGCTTTCTAAGCAAACAGCTGGAGGCAGGGCTTTCTCCTATAGAGCTCCATTTTTATGGAATTGTCTGCCTACCCATGTGAGAGACGCAAACTCGGTCTCAACCTTTAAGTCTTTACTGAAGACCAATCTCTTCAGTGGGTCATATTGAGTGTAGTCTGGCCCAGGAGTGTGAAGGTGAACGTAAAGGCTCTAGCAACAAACCGCCCTTGCTGTCTCTGCCTGGTTGGTTCCCCTCTTTCCACTGGGATTTTCTGCCTCTAACCCTATTACAGGGGCTGAGTCACTGGCTTACTGGTGCTCTTTCATGCCGTCCCTAGGAGGGGTGCGTCACTTGAGTGGGTTGAGTCACTGATGTGATCTTCCTGTCTGGGTTGGCGCCCCCCCCCCCCCCCCCCCCCCCCATTGGGTTGTGCCGTGGCGGTGATCTTTGTGGGCTATACTCGGCCTTGTCTCAGGATGGTAAGTTGGTGGTTGAAGATATCCCTCTAGTGGTGTGGGGAAGTGGCAAAGTTGGTGGGATTATATCCTTCCTGTTTGGCCCTGTCCGGGGGTATCATCGGATGGGGCCACAGTACTCCTGACCCCTCCTGTCTCAGCCTCCAGTATTTATGCTGCAGTAGTTTATGTGTCGGGGGGCTAGGGTCAGTTTGTTATATCTGGAGTACTTCTCCTGTCTTATCCGGTGTCCTGTGTGAATTTAAGTATGCATTCTCTAATTCTCTCTTTCTCTCTTTCTTTCTCTCTCTCTCTCGGAGGACCTGAGCCGTACGTCCATGCCTCAGGACTACCTGGCGTGATGACTCCTTGCTGTCCCCAGTCCACCTGGCCGTGCTGCTGCTCCAGTTCCAACTGTTCTGCCTGCGGCTATGGAATCCTGACCTGTTCACCGGACGTGCTACCTGTCCCAGACCTATTATTTGACCATGCTGGTCATTTATGAACATTTGAACATCTTGGCCATGTTCTGTCATAATCTCCACCCGGCACAGACAGAAGAGGACTGGCCACCCCTCATAGCCTGGTTCCTCTCTAGGTTTCTTCCTAGGTTTTGGCCTTTCTAGGGAGTTTTTCCTAGCCAACGTGCTTCAACACCTGTATTGCTTGCTGTTTGGGGTTTTAGGCTGGGTTTCTGTACAGCACTTTGAGATATCAGCTGATGTACGAAGGGCTATATAAATACATTTTATTTTATTTATGAAGATGACGATCTCAGGGACTTGCCTAACAATTCTGCAGTATATGAGGAATACGGTGGTTCCTCCTTTAAATGCCAGATTCGGAGAAGCCATCAGAGCAAAATGTGTCAAAGTCCATTGCTGTCCATTGCAGTGAACAACACGCAATACAATGTAGGAGACTATCTGACCATTGACACTGCTCATTCAGAAGAGATCCATTGATTTATTCACTTATTAAGCACTGCACAGCTTTGTTTTAGCATTTTCATATGCGTTTCCTGTTCTGATGCACACTGACCAGAACACTGACATGTTTTATTTTATTTTGTATATTATCAGAACACCAAATTGATGGAGAGACATTGATTCCATTGGACCAAAGAATGGTGGAGCAACTCGTTCCGATAACCAAAGTTTGAATCAAATTCACAAAATGGATGGAGAATCTAAAATATGTCAATAGGTAAGTCAATGTATGACTTTTATCTGCATCATGGAATCTATCACAGTGATTCTATTCCCATTCTCTGTTTTTTTGTTTTCTTTCTGAGCCTGAAAGCACACAAAACGGTATTATTGTTGGTTCCCAGCTGCAGCAAACAGCCCAGCAAAATGACCTGTATTCGTACATCCAAATGCCCCAGCAACACCTGTTCAGAAAAATAACCCAGCTTCTGCCCTGCAAAATGACCCAGCATCGGTCTAGCAAAATGACCCAGCATCATTCCAGCAAAATGACCCAGCATCTGCCCAGCAAAATGACCCAGCATCTGTCCAGCAAAATAATCCATCATCTGTCCAGCAAAATGACTCAGCATCTGTACAGCAAAATGACCCAGCATCTGTCCAGCAAAATGACCCAGCATCGGTCTAGCAAAATGACCCAGCATCGTTCCAGAAAAATGACCCAGCATCTGTAAAGCATCTTCAGTATGACATATCAACTGGCCAGCAACAGGACAAATCAATCAGCCAGAGTCTGGCCATATGGATTTACACTTTCCCGAATTTCCAGCCATATTAAAATAAATACTTTTTAAAAAACGTGACATTCTCCGTCGCTCTACTTTGCTCTCGAAGTGGAGGTCTCAGATTGTGCAGGTGTTGTTCGACTTAATGTGTACAGTGCCTTGCAAAAGTATTTATCCCCTTTGGCGTTTTTCCTATTTTGTTGCATTACTGTAATTGAAATAGATTTTTGGGGGGCCTTCATGTAATGGACATGTACAAAATAGTCCAAATTGGTGAAGCGAAATGAAAAAAAACTTACTTGTTTCAAAAAATTCTAACAAATAGAAAAGGGAAAAGTGGTACGTGCATATGTGCTCACTCCTCTAAATAAGATCTGGTGAAACCAATTACCTTCAGAAGTCACATAATTAGTTAAATAAAGTCCACCTGTGTGCAACTAAGTGTCACATGACCTGTCAAATGATCTCAGTATATGTCCTGTTCTGAAAGGCCCCAGAGTCTGCAACACCACTAAGCAAGGGGCACCACCAAGCAAGCAGCACCATGAAGACCAAGGAGCTCTCCAAACAGGTCAAGGACAAAGTTGCGGAGAAGTAAAGATCAGGGTTAGGTTATAAAAAAATATCAGAAACTTTGAACATCCCACGGAGCGCCATTAAATCTATAATTAAAAAATGGTAAAGGATATGGAATCACAACAAACCTGCCAAGAGAGGGCCGTCCACCAAAACACACAAACCAGGAAGGAGGGCATTAATCAGAGAGGCAACAAAGAGACCAAAGATAAGGAGCTGAAAGAGCTGCAAAGCTTCACAGCAGAGTTTGGAGTATCTGTCCATAGGACCACTTTAACCATACCCACATGTACATACTACCTCAATAAGCCTGACTAACCAGTGTCTGTGTATAGCCTTGCTACTGTTATTTTCAAATGTCTTTTTACTGTTGTTTTATTTCTTTACTTACCTACACACACACACACACGCACACACACACACACACACACACACTCACACACACACACACACACACACACACACACACACACACACATACCTTTTTTTCCGCACTATTGGTTAGAGCCTGTAAGTAAGCATTTCACTGTTGTATTCAGAGCACGTGACAAACAAACTTTGATTTGAAGTCTGTAAACAGTTGTTGGAAAAATTATTTGTGTCATGCACATAGTAGTTGTCCTCACCGACTTG
Source organism: Oncorhynchus clarkii lewisi (assembly GCF_045791955.1). Lineage (NCBI taxonomy): Eukaryota > Metazoa > Chordata > Actinopteri > Salmoniformes > Salmonidae > Oncorhynchus > Oncorhynchus clarkii. Next base: position 25,642,702 of record NC_092160.1, on the reverse strand, counting down.
CCAAAACTATAGTTTGTTAACAAGAAATTGGTGGAGTGGTGGAAAAATGTGTTTTAATGACTCCAACCTAAGTGTATACTAACTTCCGACTTCAACTGTATTACCTGTTAGATATTACTGCACTGTTGGAACGAGAAACACAAGCATTTCGCTACACCCGCAATAACATCTGCTAAACAGGTGTATGTGACAAATACAATTATATTTGATTTGTCTCTGTCCTCCATACTCTCCATCAATCAGTGCCATTTGTATTACAAACATAATTGATATTCTAAATGTTGTATGTTTCTCGTTTGCTTCAGGTACGCCACTACCCTGCAATACTTGGAAGTGTGCAAAGCTCTCATTCAAAAGTACCCCTCATTGAGAGACCAGACAGGGAAGGGATATGTAAGAATTCCTCAGTTTTACTATTGTGCCTACTCAGACCATAGTGTGCTGGCCTGGATATTGTATTTTCACATTGTTAAACCATCACATTTACAGCAGCATAAGAAGACCATCTCTAGTCTGCTCCTCTGACCTTGGTCCCAATAATCCATCATGACATTTCTCCTCTCCACATCATTTTTTATGAAGTTATGGCACGGCATGATAAAGAATGAATACAAAATAAAACAGCAGCCACTTCCTGGCATAGCACAAGTACAGGAAGTGCAGAAGAGGTTTGGGAGGCAAGGGTAGAAGGTAAGCCCAGATGACACCAAAAATGAAGACTTGGCCAAAAGAGGGAAGGTAACTGCATACAAATAACGGCCCATATTTAGTGTGTCAAAGTCGAACCGCTGATCCTGGATCAGTTGTATGGACAGGTGGGGACCTGATCCTAGTTCAGCAGTCTGAGATGCTTTGTGGATACGGGACATTTTTGTAACGCAGACGCTGGGAGTCAGGAAGCAAGTATGGGGGTGAATTTAATAATACAAAAAATATGGAACAATACAAAACAAGAGTAGCATCTGGACATGAGAAACATAATTAATACTGCCTGGGGAAAGAACCAAAGAGAGTGACAGATAAAGGGTAGGTAATCAAAGAAGTGATGGATAGAGTCCAGTTGAGTCTCATGAGGTGCAGGTGCGCGTAACGTTGGTGGCAGGTGTGCGTAATAATAAGCAAACTGGCGACAACAAGCGCCAGAGAGGGGGAGCAGGAGTAGACATGACAATTTATTTTCCTATCGACTTTGACCATGTTTGATCAATATTTGATCCTATTTATATTTGATTTTCAGATTGAGACTGGTGAGGATTCCTTCAGTCAGAAGTTAAATGTTGAAAAGATATAGGTGGAGTGCCAAGAAAAGAGACAAGATGAAAAGGATTGAAAAAGAGATCACTTTTTATAAAACAACAAGGCACCAAGGACATCTTAAAACTGTGCCCAGCACTACTTTTGTCAGCCATTGCAAGTAGACAAAAAGTCTGATAGAAAGAAATGGTAAAAAGCACAACTAATGTAACATAACCAGGTACTTCCATCTGAATCAAAGATATATTGATGATGCATTATAATCAAATAGACTTTCAGATTTTCTCAGAGATGAGAAGCAAATTCGTTATGGAATTGGACAGCAACATTCTGTCTGGATTTGGCACAATGGCTGACTAAATCATTGCAGAAACGGAGAGGAAGGGTGTGGGCGTGGAGTTGCTGAATCGATATAAGACAGCACTTCTCTCACACACGGAGGAGGTCCACAAAGTTTTTTGTTGTTGTAAAATGTACCGTGTTCTAATTGTATTGATTCTAATCCAGACATTTTATTACAGACCTTATTACACAGGTCTGAAGGTCACTGCAGCCATTTTATTACACACAGGTCTGAAGGTCACTGCAGCCATTTTATTACACACAGGTCTGAAGGTCACTGCAGCTGTTTTATTACACACAGGTCTGAAGGTCACTGCAGCCATTTTATTACACACAGGCCTGAAGGTCACTGCAGCTGTTTTATTACACACAGATCTGAAGGTCACTGCAGCCATTTTATTACACACAGGCCTGAAGGTCACTGCAGCTGTTTTATTACACACAGGTCTGAAGGTCACTGCAGCTGTTTTATTACACACAGGCCTGAAGGTCACTGCAGCCATTTTATTACACACAGGTCTGAAGGTCACTGCAGCTGTTTTATTACACACAGGTCTGAAGGTCTCTGCAGCCATTTTATTACACACAGGCCTGAAGGTCACTGCAGCTGTTTTATTACACACAGATCTGAAGGTCACTGCAGCCATTTTATTACACACAGGCCTGAAGGTCACTGCAGCCATTTTATTACACACAGGTCTGAAGGTCACTGCAGCCATTTTATTACACACAGGTCTGAAGGTCACTGCAGCTGTTTTATTACACACAGGTCTGAAGGTCACTGCAGCTGTTTTATTACACACAGTTCTGAAGGTCACTGCAGCCATTTTATTACACACAGGTCTGAAGGTCACTGCAGCCATTTTATTACACACAGGTCTGAAGGTCACTGCAGCCATTTTATTACACACAGGTCTGAAGGTCACTGCAGCCATTTTGCTCCTACCCTACCTCTTCAAAGAAGATCCAAGTGGGCTGTACGTCACAGACAGGGTATGTATATCCCAGCAGACAAATAAATTAATGCAAAGTAAGTAGTACTGTGTAAGGTGTGCTGTGCTCAATTAACTTACTGTTTGAAATATAACTTGAGTAAACTAATTTTGTGTACAGTGTGTAAAGTTCCCATCATCTACCATAAGAATTGAGGGGAATCCCTTTGTGGATGATTGCCACATCAAACTCCAATGGTGGAACAAGTACCCAAATGTCATACTTGAGTAATTTTCTATGAATGTATCTTTACTTTTACTCAAGTAAAATACTACTTGAGTAAAAGTCTAAAAGTATTTGGTTTGAAATATACTTAAGTATCAAAAGTAAAAGTATACATCTTTTCACATTCCTTATATTATGCAAACCAGACGGCATGATTTTATTTTTTATTTACGCATAGCCAGGGGTACACTCCAACACTCAGCCATTATTTACAAACTAAGCATTTGAGTTTAGTGAGTCAGCCAGATCAGACGCAGTACGTATAACCAGGGATGTCCTCTTAATAAGTGTGTGAATTGGACCATTTTCCTGTTCTTCTATTCATTTGAAATGTAACAAGTTTTTTTGGGTGCCATGGAAAATGTATGGAGTAAAAAGTACATTATTTTCTTTAGGAATGTATGGAGTAAAAAGTACATTATTTTCTTTAGGAATGTATGGAGTAAAAAGTACATTATTTTCTTTAGGAATGTATGGAGTAAAAGTTGTCAAACATAAATAGTAATTTAAAAAAAATATATTTGACCTTTATTTAACTAAGCAAGTCCGTTAAGAACAAATTCTTATTTAAAATTACAGCCTACCCCGGCTAAACCCTAACCCGGACGACGCTGGGCCAATTGTGCGCCGCCCTATGGCACTCCCAATCACGGCTGGTTGTGATACAGCCTGGAATCAAACCAGGGTCTGTAGTGACGCCTCTAATACTGAGATGCAGTGCCTTAGACCGCTGCGCTACTCGGGAGCCCAGTGAAGCACAGACACCCCAAAAAACAAATTCATTATTTTTTAAAAGTACTTTACGCCACTGTCCAACTCTTCCTGGATGGAGAGGAGCTACTCATTGAAGAGCTGGAGGACATCTCCATGGATTGGGAGTGGCAATGGGGGTCCACTTCCTTTTTAACATTGAGTATGCAGCATCAGTGAAAAGCACTATACTGTTCATTCAGAAGTGTGTTCTGGGAATTGATGAGGGGGGTAAATTACCAACAAATGTTGTACGAATGGCAAACTTTTTTCTGTAGAGAGGGATAAGGGAGACCAGATGTTTCTGTGATGTCTGCAAGTGAGATTTCTGGGACTTTTAAAGTCAATAAAAGGAATTTGTGACTTTACAAGTTTGCCACTCAGTGTTATTTGTATTATTGTTAATATTACTATTATTGCTATTATTCATAAGAGAATGCATGGGACATAAAAGGCTCCTGCAGGAACCTTAACATGCTAAAAGGTTGCAATCTGAGGAACCCCTAAAGGTGCCTCCAGGAACCTTTTTTCTTTTTTGTGTAGCGGGTAAATAGAGTCAGCCTTAGGCCTAAGTCCCTAATGGGTGAGGGCTCAGAAGCCAACTACTCAGACATCTCCAGCTAGACGTTTTTACAAGGACAGTCTCTTGACTGAGGTTAGGACATGACAGGTATGGTCTGCTTTTCTCCCTCAGATTGTCCAACATTCAGGGGCCATTTAATATCGACAGTGAGTGGTATCTGCTGTGGGGAATATCAGGCAGTTGTAATGCGTAAAGGAGCTGATCACATGGACCATATTCTTTGAATAACACACTGACCAATTCACCAACGTCAAAGCATTATTGAGTGTTCAGTAATATGAAGACAATAATATGCCATTTATCAGTAAAAAAAAAAAAATCCAAAGCAAATTACAGTCATGTGTTTTTTGTATGTACATTTTATTTATGGGTAGTCCAGGGAATCGAACCCACTATAATGCCATTGAAACCGCCATGCTCTACCAACAGAGCTACAGAGGAACAAATACACTGTATGTTTGTGGCATTTTCAATCAAAAAATCATGCAGAATAAACCAAGAATTCACATGATTTAAGCATAAAGTATCCATGAGTGGAGGACATTTAAGCTTGCATTAGAGCACAACAAACTAAAGTAATTCGGTCATGTAGTAAACACAACTCATCATAGCAAAGTTGTATTCAAATGAACAAAAACTGAGAATGACTGTATTCTTTCTGGTTCATCACACAAACAATTATTTTAGCTGGTTGCAGCCGCAATTTGCAGAGTGTTGGCTACCAAAACCTATGATTAAGATGAATAGTTTGCCATTATTTCCCATAGAATGATAATAAAACAATAGCTGAGAGACAATGCTGTACACACCAATGACAAACCATTAGATTTGACAATTCCCAGTGATCTCGTCTACAGTCTAAAAGAGTTTGGCTACTCATATCACTACTTGAAGTCTTCTTTTGTCTCCGGAGTGCAATTCCACACAATAGGAGTCACCACGCTGAGTGATTGACGACTGACTGACTGTTCTCCTGACTACCTCTCCTCTGTTTTTAACCTCCCATAATACTAATGGATACAGTCTGTCTGCTTTTTTTGGTGTTGTTTCGTACTCAGCTCAACCAAATTGGTGTTGTTTCGTACTCAGCTCAACCAAATTGTCCTCGACAGCTTTTTATCTTCTGTAAAGCAATGCTCTCTTCACTGTCACTTGAAACATTTGTTGAGGGAGACTGTAGGAGGCCTGGAAATGGGTCCTTTCTGTTATGTCGAAGCATTGCTGTGCAGCTAGGTAAGAGAAGGTGGGACTGTTTTTTTTATGACACATATAGGTTGCAAAATGTATCTCTTCATTTGTTTCAGTACTTTCTTTTTTTTTCCCAGGGAGATGGTCTGTCTTACATAAAAAAATATAATATGACACAGGTAAAGGTCGACCATCAAGTATGTGGTATTGTAGTGAGTGGTATTATAGTGAGTGGTATTGCAGTAGTGTGTGGTATTTTAGTGTAGTGGTAGTGTAGTGCGTTGTAGTGTAGTGGTATTGTAGTGCGTTGTAGTGGTATTGTAGTGCAGTGCTATTGTAGTGTAGTTGTATTGTATGTGTAGTGAGTGGTTGTGCAGTGGTATTGTGTAGTGAGTGGTATTGTAGCGAGTGGTATTGTATGTGTAGTGAGTGCTCTTATAGTGTAGAGATATTGTAGTGAGTGGTAGTGTAGCGAGTGGTAATGTAGTGTATCAAGTGATATTGTGGTTTAGAGACTGGTGTTGGGAGTGTAGCGAGTGGTTTTGTCATGACTGTCCTATGAGGATCACAATGGGTCAGCTTGGCAATGGCTGACAATAACCAGACCCACTGCCACCCGCAAAGAGGGAGGAGGAGGGCACAGGGCCAGTTTTGACACCTCCCAATCGTAAATTAAGCAGGAGAGGATTCTCTCTATCCTCCAGTATTGACTAAATTAATGTCACTTTGACTCCAGAGACCTTTGCCTGCCCAAAACTCTAACATCCAGTGACAATGGGACTATAATTATATCATAAAGAATGTGGGGAATGGTCAGTGGGGAGATATGGAAAACTATTGTCATATGGTTGATTATTTTGTGATGTCAGTAAAAATCTTATGGAGGAAATACTGTAACATGGAAAGTATGGCCATTACAGGTATGATGTTTCATGTGATGAGTTGAGCATATAATATGAAAAGTGATGAAGGTATTTGTGTTAAGATAGGAATATGATTTTAGTTTTATAAGGAGATTTATAGTTTTTCATATACTTTGCACATTAAGTAGCCACACCCCGACTGAGGTTTAGAGAGCTTGTCAGCATGATGGAACGGCCCTTTTGACCAAGGGTACATAAATGCCTGGAAGAGAAATCAACCTTTAGACCAGGAAACATGAGGTGTTAGCTACACATTTGAAATGGTTGAAACTTTCAACCTCAACACGAGGTGAAGGAAATTAACTCACCTACCAGACCAGAACACTGCCAGTCTGTTGCTGCGTGTGTAAAGTGGTTTGGAACTTTGACTATCTACACGAGGTGAAGAGAGGAGAACTCCCCTCTCAGACAATCACTGGTCCAGCTAAGTAGCTGTTCTGAGGAATGAACACCCATGGAGACCAGACAGCTAAGAAGAAGGATGCTGTGACCTCTGATGGACAATCAGAGAATGTATAAGTGGGCCACGGAAAGGGCCAACCAAACCCTTTCCAAGAAGGTGTTACGTCCATCTGAAGAAGTGGACCAAGGTGCAGGGTGGTGAGCGTACATTTTCCTTTATTTTTAAATGTCGCCAACAAAACAATAAACAACAAAAATTAACGCGAAGCTCCGCAAGGCTATACATGCACAAACGGAGACAACTAACCACAAATACAAAAGGAAAAAAGGCTGCCTAAGTATGATACCCAATCAGAGACAACAATAGACAGCTGTCCCTGATTGAGAACCATGCCCGGCCAAAACATAGAAACAGAAAACACAGAAATAAAGAAACAAGCCTGCCCACCCTAGTCACACCCTGGCCTACCCAAAATAGAGAATAAAAGCCTCTCTATGGCCAGGGCGTGACAGAAGGCTTGGTTCTGGCAGAGATAAACGATGAACGAAGGAATTTCATACGTAAATACATTCATGATTCCTTACTTCAAACGGGCGGTGGTTCGTGTGCAAAGTATATGGGATATTCGGGACGGTATCGTCCCACCCCGCCAACAGCCAGTGAAAGTGCAGGGCGCCAAATTCAAAACAACAAAAATCTCATAATTACAATTCCTCAAGCATACAAGTATTTTACACCATTTTAAAGAAAAAATTCTCATTAATCCAGCCACGGTGTCTGATTTCAAAAAGGCTTTACAGTGAAAGCACCACAAACGATTATGTTAGGTCACCACCAAGTCACAGAAAAACAGCCATTTTTCCAGCCAAAGAGAGGAGTCACAAAAAGTAGAAATATAGATCAAATTAATCACTAAACGTTGATGATCTTCATCAGATGACACTCATAGGACTTCATGTTACACAATACATGTATGTTTTGTTCGATAAAGTGCATATTTACATCCAAAAATCCCATTTTACATTAGCGTGTTATGTTCAGTAGTTCCAAAACAAACAAGGTTCTTGTGGGGTCATTTTGCACTTCCTAAGGCTTCCACTGGATGTCAACAGTCTTTAGAATCTTGTTTGATGCTTCTACTGTGAAGGGGGGCAGAATGAGAGGGCATTGAGCCAGGTGTCTGGCAGATTGCCACGAGCTCGTGACGCGCGGTCATGTGAAAGTTAGCTTGCATTCCATTGCTTTTCTACAGACAAATGACTTCTCTGATTGGAACATTATTGAAGATTTATGATAAAAACATCCTAAAGATTGATTCTATACTTCGTTTGACATGTTTCTACGACCTGTAACATTCCACAAAATGGCTGTGTTTTTCTGTGACTTGGTGGTGACCTAACATAATCATTTGTGGTGCTTTTGTGGTAAAGCCCTTTTTGAAATCAGACACTGGCTGGATTAATGAGAATTTTATCTTTAAAATGATGTAAAACACTTGTATGCTTGGGGAATTTTAATTATGAGATTTTTGTTTTTAATTTGGCGCCCTGCACTTTCACTGGCTGTTGGCGGGGTGGGACGCTACCGTCCCGAATATCCCAGAGAGGTTAACCTCTCCCAGAGAGGTTAATCCAGCCGCAGTATCAGATTTCAAAAAGGCTTTACGGTGAAAGCAGACCATGCGATTATCTGAGCACAGCTCCCCGCATACAAACACTTGAAAATCATTTTCAACCAGGCAGGTGTCGACACAAAAGTCAGAAATAACGCCATAATAAATGCCTTACCTTTGAAGATCTTCTTTTTGCAATACCAAATGTCTCAGTGACACAATGAATGGTCGTTTTGTACGATAAGTTCCTTCTTTATATCCCCAAAATGTCCATTTATTTGCTGCGTTTGATTCAGAAATACACCGGTTCCAACTCGCCCAACATGACTACAAAGTATCTAATAAATTACCTGTAAACTTGGTCCAAACATTTCAAACAACATTCCTAATCCAACCTAAAACGTATCCTAAAATGTGAATAATTGATACACTTTAAGATGGGATGAACTGTTTCCAATACTGGATAAAAACAATGTGAACTGTGTTCCAGTTCGCACCAAACAGTAGAGTCCACCTGGAGTGACACTTACAAAGCACAGCCATACTTCATCATACTTCTTTCATACTTCATACTTCTTTCTCAAAAGAAAAACATAGAACAATTTCTAAAGACTGTTGACACCTTGTGGAAGCCATAGGAACTGCAACCAGGTTGCTATTAAATAGGGCTTCCCATAGAAAAATATTGGGAAATACTATGACCTCAATTTTTTTCCTCCTGGATGGTTTGTCCTCGGGGTTTCGCCTGCCAAATCAGTTCTGTTATAATCACAGACATTATTTTAACAGTTGTAGAAACAGAGTGTTTTCTATCCAAAATACCAGTTATATGCATAGCCTAGCTTCTGGGACTGAGTAACAGGCAGTTTACTTTGGGCACACTTTTCATCCGGACGTGAAAATACTGCCCCCTATCCCTAAGAAGTTTTATGTGTGCTTGTTTTTTAAAATGGTCAAATTAATAAACTAAACTAAAACTAAACTGAATAATGAGCAAGGCTGGGTATATTGCAGATGCATGAGGTTCCGACTGTCAGAATGAGGATATAATAAGAGGTAGTGTGTCACGATCGTTGTAAGAAGTGGACCAAAGCACAGAGTGGTGTGAATGCATCATTTTAATGGATGACAAAAAACACGACGTAAACTGAACAAACTAACAAAACAACAAACGAACGTGACTGCTAATGAAACATAGTGCTAACATGCAACGAAACATAGACAATAACCCACGAACTACAATGCAAAACAGGCTACCTAAATATGGTTCCTAATCAGAGACAACGACAAACACCTGCCACTGATTGGGAACCATATCAGGCCAAAATACTTAGAAATAGACAAACTAGACATACAACATAGAATGCCCACTCCTATCACACCCTGACCAAACAAAACATAGAAACAAACAACGCAAATCATGGTCAGAGTGTGACATAGTGATTAATAAGATGACAATTTATCGATGTAATAGATTTTTACCTTCTAGAGTTTAGTTTTTCCCAATTGTTACAGTTTTCCAAAATTGTTTACACATTTTTGCTGAATCTTTGGGCCATTATCCCAAAACTCCAAACACAAAATGCAAAACTCTACAAATCTCTAGCAAAAGAAAACACTGCATTCAAAACTGTTTTATCTCTTTCCAAAATGTTATTTTTTTTGCATCAAAATAACACACACGCATCATATTAATAGATCTGTCTACCAACCAACAACACACTGATGTGCTCAACACAAAACACTACTATGAATATCCCATCAGTAGGTTTATCCCTTTTAGTATTTTCAGTGTTACACAGTAGACGGTGGTAAAAGATTGTTACAGTACTGTATACCTACTTAAATATACATAAATAAACACACACAAATGCATACAGTAACAAAAATATTGTCATTCATTTTCATAATTTTAATTTTTGTATTTCTTTATTTCACCTTTATTTACAGTTTTTTCCAACTGCTTACACAAGTTTTCAAAACTGTCTCCTTTTTTTCAAAACTCTACACACATTTCCCAAAACTGCACACACAAAATGCCATAAACACATCTCAGAATGAAGCATTTGCATCAAATGGCAAACACTGCTTTCATAATAGTACATTTCTGGATATACCATGTAAACACTGTTGTTCTAAATCTAAAGCTCTTTGGTCTTTCATAGGCTTATATCTACATTTCAATACAATGATCTACAGTGAAAGTAATCTGCTGAGAGGGGTAACAAGTACACTGTAAACACAAATGCAATGTAGAAACAGAAAATATTTATTAGGCCAAACATTACTGTTGTATACAGCAGCATACAACAAAACCATAAACATATGTAAACCAAAAGTATATTCTTTAGAATACAGTAAAGAACACAATTGTGTGTGTGGGGTCCCGGGGGTCAGTCCAGGAATTGGTAGGGGGGGGGGGGGAATCACCAGTGCTAAGCTACGCTTCATCTCTTCTCCGGCCTGAGTCTGGCCACAATACTTCGTCCACATCACAGGATACGTTTTCTCTTGCCAAACATCGAGGGAAGTATCTCCTAGCATGGCGTATCCAACCTTGGACAGAGGCAACCTCTATGTCCCCACATAGACCATATTTATAACTGCAGTCTCTTGTACATCTGTAAACAAGTGTCCTCGTCCTCCATGATGTCTTTGCCTTTCCACTCTGTACAGAATTCAAACACAGTATGTGTTCAGCGTAGGAACTGTAAACAATGTACAAAAAAAGGTAGTACAGCATGACAACCAACCTCGTTCATTCAATGCAGTGCAGTAAATGGATGGCTTAGAGTTACAAATGTTTATGCAGTACTATGCAGTCATTCGTGTTTTACAGTACATTACTGTAATGCTAAAATAGTCATTATATAGTTGCATACCTGTTCTCATTTCTGAAGGTTCGAATTATGGACGCCACTGTAAATCGACTCAAGTTGGGCTGGACTCTCAGTCCAGCCTCTCTCATGGTCAAACCGTGGTTGATCACATGATCAACAAGTGTTGCCCTAATCTCATCAGAGATGGCTCTCCTTCCTTCTCTTCTTTGCCCTCGTCCTCTTCTTCATCTTCCTCTCCCTCCTACTCCTCTTGCTCTCTGTCCATTGTTGGCATCCATTGTTCAAAACAGGTAATCTGACCTATGACCTATTTATAGGCCTATACTACAGTAAAGCATTGATTGGTTAGTGATCAGTTAAGCTATTAGTGTTTGCACATGTTTGCACATGTGAGGAGTGTGTGTGGTGAATAAGTGTAGCATTTTGATTGGTTGTGTTTGGAAAAGGAAAGCAAGTCCCTTCCTGTTAGATTTTTGTGTTTTAGGTAGAGAATTGTGTGTAGTGTTTTGAAAAAAGTGTTTTATGCAATTGACAACTGAGTCAAAGGCTGAGAAATAGCTTATGGTTTTGGATATTTGGTGTGTAGTTATGCACTTTAAGTGAGAGGTTTCAAAAATCGTGTGACATGAAAAGATTTTGTGTGTAAGCAGTTGGAAAAAACTGTAACCAGATAGGCATATTGAGAAAAAGTTCTCATTTACAACTGCGACTTGGCCAAGATAAAGCAAAGCAGTGTGACAAAAGCAACAACACATAGATACACATAAACAAACGTACAGTCAATAACACAATAGAAAAATCTATGTACAGTGCTTGCAAATGTAGAATAGTAGGGATGTAAGGAAGTAAATAGGCCATAGAGGCAAAATAATTACAAATTAGCACTATCACTGGAGTGACAGATGTGCAGATGATGACGTGCAAGTAGAGATACTGGGGTGCAAAAGAGCAAGAGGTTAAGTAGTAATATGGGGATGAGGTAACTCGGTGTGCTATAATACAGATTGGCTGTGTACAGGTACAGTGATCGGTAACCTGCTCTGACAGCTGATGCAAAAAAAGCATTAGTGGGCGCTATTAAAATTTTTGGATAAAAAACGTTCCCGTTTTAAACGGGATATTTTGTCACGACAAGATGCTCGACTATGCATATAATTGACAGCTTTGGATAGAAAACACTCTGACGTTTCCAAAACTCCAAAGATATTGTCTGTGAGTGCAACAGAACTTATGTTACAGGCGAAACCCAGATAAAAATCCAATCAGGAAGTGCCGCATTTTTTTAAACCGCCTCATGCCAATGACTCCTTATATGGCTGTGAATGAGCTACGAATGAGCTTACGTTTTATACGTGTCTACAGCATTGTGACGTCTTTTTACGCATTTATGTTGAAGAATAGCTGTAAGGGACCACATTTAGCAAGTGGTCACATGATGGCTCCCGCAGAAAATCTTGCGTAAAGTACACAAGTAACCATTTTTCCAATCGCTTCTTATGAGAAACCAATTGTCCCGACGGATATATTATCGATTTGTTATGTGAAAAACACCTTGAGGATTGATTTTAAACGTTTGCCATGTTTCTGTCGATATTATGGAGCTAATTTGGAAAAAGTTTGCCGTTGTAGTGACTGCATTTTCCGGTCGATTTCTCAGCTAAACGTGAAGAACAAACGGAGCTATTTCGCCTACAAAAACAATCTTTTTGGAAAAAAGGAACATTTGCTATCTAACTGGGAGTCTCCTGAGTGAAAACATCCAAAGTTCTTCAAAGGTAAATTATTTAATTGGATTGCTTTTCTTATTTTTGTGAAAATGTTGCCTGCTGGTAGCAGAGCCTAGCCATAGCATTATGCCATGATAAACTTACACAAATGCTTGTCTAGCGTGGGCTGTAAACTATATTTTGAAAATCTGAGATGACAGTGTGATTAACAAAAGGCTAAGCTGTGTCTCAATATATTTCATTTGTGATTTTCATGAATAGGAAGATTTTCTAGGAAGATTTATGTCCGCTGCATTATGCTAATTCATTTAATTAATTCAATCGGTTGAAGAGCATGCACTTAGATTTACAAGCATTTAAAAGCAGTTGGAGGCCACGGAAGGAGTGTTGTATGGTGTTGAAGCTCGCTTGAACGTTTGATAGACAGTGTCCAAAGAAGAGCCAGATGTACAGTTGAAGTCGGCAGTTTGAATCATTAAAACTCATTTTTCAAACAAACCACACATTTATTGTTAACAAACTATTGTTTTGGCAAGTAGGTTAGGACATCCTCTTTGTGCATCAAACAAGTCATTTTTCAAATAATTGTTTACAGACAGATTATTTCACTTCTAATTCACAGTATTACAATTCCAGTGGGTCAGAAGTTTACATACACTAAGTTGACTGTGCATTTAAACAGCTTGGAAAATTATAGGAAATTATGTAATGGATTTAGAAGTTTCTGATAGGCTAATTGACATCATTTGAGTCAATTGGAGGTGTACCAGTGGATGTATTTCAAGGCCTACCTTCAAAATCAAAAGAAATCAGCCAAGACCTCAGACAAAAATTGTAGACCTCGACAAGTATGGTTCATCCTTGGGAGCAATTTCAAAATGCCTGAAGGTACCACATTCATCTGTACAAACAATAGTACGTAAGTATAAACACCATGGGACCACGCAGTCGTGATACCGCCCAGGAAGGAGACGCATTCTGTCTCCGGGAGATGAACATGCTTTGGTGCGAATAGTGCAAGTCAACCCCAGAACAACAGCAAAGGACCATGTGAAGATGCTTGAGGAAACAGGTACAAAAGTATCTATATCCACAGTAAAACAAGTCCTATACCGACATAACCTGAAAGGCCGCTCAGCAAAGAAGGAAGCCATTGCTCCAAAACCGCAACTGTACATGGGGACAAAGTTCGTACTTTTTGGAGAAATGTTCTCTGGTCTGATGAAACAAAAATAGAACTGTTTGGCCATAATGACCATATTCATGTTTGGAGGAAAAAGGGGGAGGCTTGCAAGCCGAAGACCACCATCCCAACCGTGTAGCATGGGAGTGGCAGCATCATGTTGTGGGGGTGCCTTGCTGCAGGAGGGAATGGTGCACTTCACAAAATAGATGGCATCATGAGGATGGAAAAGTATGTGGATATATTGAAGCAACATCTCAAGACATTAGTCAGGAAGTTAAAGCTTGGTCGCAAATGGGTCTTCCAAATGGACAATGACCACAAGCATACTTCCAAAGTTGTGGCAAAATGGCTCAACGACAACAAAGTCAAGGTATTGGATTGGCCATCACAAAGCCCTGACCTCAATCCTATAGAACATTTGTGGGCAGAACTGAAAAAGCGTGTGCGAGCAAGGAGTCCTACAAACCTGACTTTGTTACACCAGCTCTGTCAAGAGGAATGGGCCAAAATTCACCCAACTTATTTTGGGAAGCTTGTGGAAGGCTACCGAAACGTTTGAACCAAGTGAAACAATTTAAAGGCAATGCTACCAAATTCCAATTGAGTGTATGTAAACTTCTGAACCACTAGGAATGTGATGAAAGAAATAACAGCAGAAATAAATCATTCTGTCTACTATTATTCTGACACTTCACATTTTAAAAATTAAGTGGTGATCCTAACTGACCTAAGACAGGGAATTTTTACTAGGATTAAATTTCAGGAATTGTGAAAAACTGAGTTTAAATATATTTGGCTAAGGTGTATGTAAACTTCCGACTTCAACTGTATACAGAATGGTGTCGTCTGCATAGAGGTGGATCAAAGAATCACCAGCAGCAAAAACAACGACATTGACATATACAGAGAAAAGAGTCGGCCTTTAGAATTAAACCCTGTGCACCCCCATATAGACTACCAGAGGTCCGGACAACAGGTCCTCAGAATTGACACACTGAACTCTGTTTGAGAACTATTTGGTGAACCAGGCCGAGGCAGTCATTTGAGGAGCCAAGGCTATTGAGTCTGCCTACTAGAATGAGATGAATGACAGAGTCGAAAGCCTTTCCAGGTTGATGAAGACAGCTGCACAGTATTGTCTTTTATCAATGACGGTTATGATATCGTTTAGGACCTTGAGTGTGGCTGAGGTGCACCCATGACCAGCTCGGAAACCAGATTGCATAGTGGAGAAGGTACGGTGGGATTCGAAATTGTTGGTGATCTGTTTTTTAACTTGGCTTTTGAATATTTTACAAAAGGTAGGGCAGGATGGATATACAGTGGGGCAAAAAAGTATTTAGTCAGCCACCAATTGTGCAAGTTCTCCCACTTAAAAAGATGAGAGAGGCCTGTAATTTTCATCATAGGTACACTTCAACTATGACAGACAAAATGACAAAAAAAACAACAGAGAATCATATTGTAGGATGTTTAATGAATTAATTTGCAAATTATGGTGGAAAATAAGTATTTGGTCAATAACAAAAGTTTATCTCAATACTTTGTTATATACCCTTTGTTGGCAATGACAGAAGTCAAACGTTTTCTGTAAGTCTTCACAAGGTGAAGTACCACTGTTGCTGGTATTTTGGCCCATTCTTCCATGCAGATCTCCTCTAGAGCAGTGATGTTTTGGGGCTGTTGCTGGGCAACACGGACTTTCAACTCCCTCCAAAGATTTTCGATGGGGTTGAGATCTGGAGACTGGCTAGGCCACTCCAGGACCTTGAAATGCTTCTTACGAAGCCACTCCTTCGGTGCCCGGGCGGTGTGTTTGGGATCATTGTCATGCTGAAAGACCCAGCCACGTTTCATCTTCAATGCCCTTGCTGATGGAAGGAGGTTTTCACTCAAAATCTCACGATACATGGCCCCATTCATTCTTTCCTTTACACGGATCAGTCGTCCTGGTCCCTTTGCAGAAAAACAGCCCCAAAGCATGATGTTTCCACCCCCATGCTTCACAGTAGGTATGGTGTTCTTTGGATGCAACTCAGCATTCTTTGTCCTCCAAACACGACGAGTTGAGTTTTTACCAAAAGGTTCTATTTTGGTTTCATCTGACCATATGACATTCTCCCAATCTTCTTCTGGATACTCCAAATGCTCTTTAGCAAACTTCAGACGGGTCTGGACATGTACTGGCTTAAGCAGGGGGACACGTCTGGCACTGCAGGATTTGAGTCCCTGGTGGCGT
Source organism: Oncorhynchus clarkii lewisi (assembly GCF_045791955.1). Classification (NCBI taxonomy): domain Eukaryota; kingdom Metazoa; phylum Chordata; class Actinopteri; order Salmoniformes; family Salmonidae; genus Oncorhynchus; species Oncorhynchus clarkii. The sequence continues at coordinate 25,626,437 of NC_092160.1, read as the reverse complement.
AGTGTGTTACTGATGGTAGGCGTTGTTACTTTGGTCCCAGCTCTCTGCAGGTCATTCACTAGGTTCCCCCGTGTGGTTCTGAGATTTTTGCTCACCGTTCTTGTGATCTTTTTGACCCCACGGGGTGAGATCTTGCGTGGAGCCCCAGATCGAGGGAGATTATCAGTGGTCTTGTATGTCTTCCATTTCCTAATAATTGCCCCCACAGTTGATTTCTTCAAACCAAGCTGCTTACCTTTTGCAGATTCAGTTGTGACTGTTTGAGGTTGTGGACAGGTGTCTTTTATACTGGTAACAAGTTCAAACAGGTGCCATTAATACAGGTAACGAGTGGAGGACAGAGGAGCCTCTTAATGCAACCGCTGTGTCAGATTTCAAAAAAGCTTTACGGAAAAAAAATAATCTGAGAACAGCGCCCAGAGAACAAATACATATATCCGCCATGTTGGAGTCAACAGAAGTCAGAAATAACATTATAAATATTCACTTACCTTTGATGATCTTCATCAGAATGCACTCCCAGGAATCCCAGATCCACAATAAATGTTTGATTTGTTCGATAATGTCCATCATTTATGTCCAAATAGCTACTTTTGTTAGAGCGTTTGGTAATAAAATCAAAACTCACGAAGTGCGTTCACTAGTTGCAGACGAAATGTCAAAAAGTTCCGTTAAGACCATAGAAACTTGTCAAACGATGTATGGACTCAATATTTAGGATGTTTTTAACATAAATCTTAAATAATATTCCAACCGGAGAATTCCTTTGTCCTCAGAAAAGCAAAGGAATGGGAGATACCTCTCATGTGCAATGCGCATGACCAACGCGTGACTGCTGCCAGACCTCTGACTCAATCCGATCTCATTTGGTCCCACTTCACAGTAGAAGCCTCAAACAAGTTTCTAAAGACGGGTGACATCTAGTGGAAGCCTTAGGAAGTACAAGATGACAAGATTCCACTGTAACTTCAATAGGGGCTGAGTTGAAAATCGACCAACCTCGGATTTCCCACTTCATGGTTGGATTTTTTCTCAGGTTTTTACCTGCCATATGAGTTCCGTTATACTCACAGACATCATTAAAACAGTTTTAGAAACTTCAGAGTGTTTGCTATTCAATACTAATAATAATATGCATATATTAGCAATTGGGACTGAGGAGCAGGCAGTTTACTCTGGGCACCTCTGGGCACCTTTTCATCCAAGCTACTCAATTCTGCCCCTGCAGCCATAAGAAGTTAACGGTTCAACATCACATTACATCATTTCACAAATAGTTTCATCTTTACTCATTCATTTTATACGATAATTAGATGCAAACCTCATAACGGAGGCACCTGTATAAACAGAGTCATGATAATGTGGCTGTATTGTCTTTCATGAGGTCACAAACATGAAACAAAATGGACCGGGTCATAGCTGGCTTCTCCACCGACTGTTTACACATTCTCCAAAACATGGATATTGTTTAGTTCTAAAGTTCTGTGATGTAGAAGAAGTTCCTTTGTTCTCTCTATGTGTCTATTTCTGCATGGCCAGGGGGAAAGAGTCTCCTCCAGGAATTTACGACCTGAGTTAACAGGACCTGGGTGTAGGAGAGGGGGATGCCACGATCTATACCCAGAAAGGGCCATGTCATGACACTGGTCATACACCTTCCATCGCCATGCTGAAAAAAATAATTCAATTGGGTTTAGGAATGGGGAATATGGTGGGAGGTATAGAACAATAAATTGTGGGTGGTCGATGAACCAGTTGCGGACCAAAGCAGCCCGGTGGAAACTGACGTTGTCCCAGATGACAACATACTTGGGCTGCTCTGGTCCACCCCTCTGCTCGGTTGGAATGAGGATGCCATGTAGTGTATCCAGGAATGTGATGAGAAGGGCGTGTTGTAGGGACCAAGGTTGGCATGGTGACGCTTTGCTGGCTAACGGCTGCACACATGGTGATATTCCCTCCACACTGTCCATGGACATTCACAATGGCACAGTGGCCAATAATGTTCCGTCCCTATCCCCTTCTTTTGGCTAGGTTGAAGCCAGCCTCATCAATGTAAATATAAACGTGCTGAATTGCAGCGGCATACAGCTCCAAGACTCTCGGAAACAGACAACAAAACAATATGTGACATAGACCTAGAGCAGTCAATATGGTGAGGCACAATACACTGGATTACAGTACTATAATATGTATATACAGTGCTGATATGATAGTAAATTCACAATATAGTACTTACTTGCACGTATTCATAGCGCTGTTCTTTAACCTCACTAGGCTAGCGTCCCACCTGGCCAGCATCCAGTGAAATTGCAGAGCACCAAATTCAAAAACAGAAATACTAATTAAAAAAGTTCCTAAAACATGAAACATAAGTGTTATACATCGGTTTAAAGATTAACTTCTTGTTAATCCAACCACGGTGTCAGATTTTAAAAAGGCTTTACGGCGAAAGCATACCATGCGATTATCTGAGAGCAGCGCCCAGCAGACAAATCATTACAAACAGTTACCAGCCAAGTAGAGGCGTTACACAAGTCAGAAATAGAGATCAAATTAATCACTCACCTTTGATTGTCTTCATATGGTTGCACTCACAAGACTCACATTTACTCAATAAATGTTTGTTTTGTTCGATAAAGTCCCTCTTTATATCCAAAAACCTTAGTTTTGTTCGTGCGTTTTGTTCATTAATCCACAGGCTCAAACGCAGTCACAACAGGCAGACGAAAAATCCAAATAGTATCCGTAAAGTTCGTAGAAACATGTCAAACGATGTTTATAATCAGTCTTTAGGTTGTTTTTAGCCTAAATAATCGATCATATTTCAACCGGACAATAACGTTGTCAATATAAAAGGTAAACAAGAACTCTCGGTCGTGCTCATGAAAAAGCTCTAGGACACTGTAGGGTCCACTCATTCAGAGTGGTCTTACTCTCTCATTTTTCAGAATACAAGCCCGAAACAATTTCTAAAGACTTTTGACATCTAGTGGAAGCCATAAGTAGTGCAATTTGAGTCCTAAGTCAATGGATACTGTAATGGCATTCAATAGAAAACTACAATCACAAAACAATCCCACTTCCTGGATGTATTTTCTCAGGTTTTCACCTGCCAAATCAGTTCTGTTATACTCACAGACATTATTATCAGTTTTGGAAACTTGAGAGTGTTTTCTATGCAAATCTACCAATTATAATATGCATATCTTAGCCTGAGTAGCAGGCAGTCTACTTTGGGCACGCTTTTCATCCGGAGGTGAAAATAGTGCCCCTACCCTAGTGAAGTTAACCCTTTCTGAGTTTTGCTCAAATGGCACCCTGTAGACCTGTTTCATCCGGATTCGGTTGCGCTGTAATGAATGGTCCAATGTAGACAAGCACACCTGGTGAATGTTATTGAATATTGTGTTGTCTACAATTATGTGGTTCTGGATTTCTCGTAGTCTAATGGTATTGTTTGCCACCACCATGATCACCTGTTCTGGTGTGAACAGCCGGTGTCTTCCACCATGGCCTGGTCATCTCTCAGTTCTGCAGAAGATCCACAAATATATGGTTGGTTATGGCAAGCTAAAATAATCTATTTTCTTTCAATTTGAAATTACATGACTGTAACATTGGCCAGGCCTAATGATATGTCGGACTGCAGTATACATACATAAAGAGCATAGTGTTAATGGTAGGTAACTTACCGGTTCTCATTTCTGAGTGTATGGATGATAGATGCAACCGTGTAGCGGCTCAGGTTGGGCTGAACACTCTGCCCAGCCTCCCTCACACTCAATCCATGGTTGAGCACATAGTCAACCAATGTGGCCCTGATCTCATCTGAGACAACTGTCCTTCCTCCTCCTCCCACTCCTTAAGCTCTAGCTCTTGCTTCACCATTGACGTCCATTTTCCAACAAAACAGGAGAGCTCATCTGTGGCCTTTAATCGTGCTAAAGCTCTGATTTCTAAGTGAACAATTCAGCAACTAGTGTTTACACCTGTGGAGTGGGTGTTGCCAATTGGTGTATAGAGCTTGGCATTGTGATTGGTGTTGCTTTCCAAAAAGACTAAAGAGATTTACATTTTGAATGTTATGCCTAATGTAGAGAACTGTGTGTAGTGTTTTGCAAAACGTGTGATAGAGAATTGAAAACTAGGTGTAAAAGCAGGAATTGTGCTTGTAAACAATTGGGAAAAACTAACAGACGTTGTCTGAAACTACATCTCAGGTACTCAAAACAGTTAGCCAATTTCACCAAACCCCACAGTGATCTGGCAAAATGAAACACAGCAATCAAAAATCATGTACTCCCTGCTCAAAATGAAACTCTGCCTACAAATGAGACACACACAGCAAATGAATCTAACTTAGTAACAACCGAGATCACCCTAATGTGACATTTTCAAAACATTACTATCAGAACCTATTTCAGTGTAAAGACTATGATGTTGTTATTAAACTGTATATATTGTGTGTGTGTGTGTACTCAAAGGAACACAAATGCAAAAATGTGTGTTTTTATATCTCAACATGATGCATGACAGCATACTGTAAGCACACATACAGTAAAAATGCAAACATACAGTCAATATTTTGCATATGCAAAGGAGGAAAAATAGTCCTATTTGTACTACTGTACGTTAAATCAATTAAGAAACTGTCAAATCTAAGTCAAGAAACAAATGCTCCATTGAGAAAACAAAATCAGTCATGTCTGTTGTTTTGGTCCGGCCACAGATTCATCATCACAGGCAATACTCTCCTTGGCCAGACAACGGGGGAAATATCATCTGGCATTCACCCCTGACAGGACTCTGCTGGAATGTCGCCACAGGCCTCATCCATTGCCTGGAGAAAGGACATATGTTCATGGGGTTTGCGATCATACACCTTCCACCGCCATGCTGAAAACAACTCCTCAATGGGGTTGAGACATGGGAAATATGGTGGGAGATAGAGAATTGTAAACCTGGGATGGTCATGGAACCAGTTGCGGACCTGAGCAGCCCGAGGGTGGCATGACTGTGGAGGATCCTATTGTGGCTCATAGCTGCGCATATAGTTACATTTCCCGCGTTCAATGATGTTCCTTCCGCTCCTCCTCCTCGTCGCTAAAGTGAATCAAGCCTCATTTATGAATATGATTTTCTGCAGCATGGAACTTGCATCCAACTCCATGATTATCTGATATTACAGTAAATACTGTAATTGCTGTATAGTAAAGTTCACTAGCAACATCAATGAGTCTGTTTCAAGAATGTAATACTATTAAATTACTTACTTGCACATATTCGTACCGTTTATGCTTCACTTTGGTGTTTTTTTAAGGATGCGGGCTATTGTCGATAAGCTCACTGATGTTGGCAGGGTTTTCAATAATCTGTTGTTGGATTTCTCAGTCTTATGGCATTATTTTCAACTACCATTGGCAGCCTCCTGTTCGTCTGTAAATTCTACCACCACGTTTTGGTCGTCTTTCAGTTCTACAAAAACAAATAGCATGCAGTACAGTAAACACTACAGTAATACAGTATACAAGATAAACATGTTACAAAGTATAGCTCCCAATTTCATACATACAGTAATACATGAAACATTAATACATGAAACATTGACTTTGTTTCCCCTTACAATATGTATTGGAATCTACAGTTTTTACAGTGCTTTACGTTGTTCTACTGTCAAGTAGTAAAAGTTGTAGAGAGGTCCAATGTCTGAAGTACATACCTATTCTCATTTTGGAACTGTCCGGCTGATGGACGCTATGGTGAAGCAAAACATGTGCCAGTAATATTGCAGATCTGGTGTCTGGTCCTACTAAATTAGTTACAGGTGTGGATCATTGTGCCTCATGGGCCAGTTTAAGTGTGTAAACAATTGGGAAAAACTCTAATTCGGGAGATTGTCACTCTTTTAACAACTTCTTCCGTGTGCCCCAAATTCCTAATGATTAATTTAGTTGGGTAACAATTAAACATAGTTAGTGGATTAACTAAATAACCGTCATCAGATTAATGAAAGTAAAGTCATGACAGTAGTGTAGTTGTATTGTAGTGAGTGGTAGTGTAGTGAAGTGAGTGGTATTGTAGTGTAGTGGTATTGTACATACCTTAAGGGAACATTTCGGCATTTCGTGTATGATTAGTGAAAAAGTCCATATTGCAAATGTACGGTCCCTTACTAGACGTCCGAAATCGTTTGTAAAATTTGCGGTCGGCGTCGGGCCGTGCGGTAGGGCCGGACCTACCGGGAAGTCATCAAATGAACTTTGTCGGACATTCGGTTTCCGTTTTATAAAATAAACAAGTTTTTGACCGTTTTTCCGCTATCCCGGAAATTCCCACAAGAGGGCATACGGAATCATATGGCAATTTGGCAAAACATCACGAATCACGACGGGGCCTTATCTCGAAAACTGAAAATATTTTGAAGCCGAAACTTGGTGAGCGTAGGTTTGGCATAATGGGCAGTTGGCCCCGAACAAGATGGCGTCTAGGCCTCGACGGTTTTTGAGTTATGGACATTTTTCTGGGATTAAAGGTCCTAAATGGAAATAGAGAAATTATTTTTCCACTTCAGGTCAGAGTCAAGGAGCCTCCGGTGTCAATAAAAAAAGAACCAGCCATTTATCTATCGTCATTTAAGAGAAACGGAACAATGACAACTTGGTGATGTTCACAAATAGGCTTTTTTTTTTTCAACGGTTACAGATCCAGTTGCAGGGTGCTCATACAAATATTTTTAAAGTGTGCTGCGGAGCTCTGCGAGATTTCTGTGATTTTCTATGATTTTCTGAAATAACACACACATACTAAACCCTCCGTAAATAACTCAGTTCTTAACGTAAAGACTTAAAACTCAGGATTATGTAAAGGCATACCCCAATCAGGATATGAGTTTATTTATAGCTTCCTGTGCCAACCGGAAGTGCCTTAAATGGTGTCTCAGGGGCTGTTTCGAAGGGTTAAAAAAGTCAGATCTGTCCAAAACTTCATATATGTGATTAGGCAACCCCCATGAACTGTAAATCAGTCATTTTTCCCCAAAAAATCCAAAGGAAAAAAAAATCACACTAAAACACAACTTGGATGGAGGGATGGGGTGCGTAGAGACAGACAGTGGCTGCAATAGTTAGCTTTGTTCGAGCTAAAAAAGAACCGTCAGACTTAGAGTTCCGAAACTTTAGAAACCTGTTCTAGACCTCTGGTCGATGGTGCGTGGTGAGTTACGTGGCTCTAGACGGTTCTCGGACCGAGAAACAGTCTCGTACATTTGCAATACCTTCAATTCATTTTGACCATTCCGAAAATGACGACGTTTAGAAAAGTCTCAGAGACGCAAGGCTAGGTGCATTGAAACCGGCTCGGCCCATAGAGATGGACCCCAACGTTTCTGTCCGATAGCTCGTTCAAGGACCCCGTAGCAAGGCATGGAAAAAAGTGGATTTTCGGCACCAATTAGGGTTTTTCTCGGACACCAAATGACCTATCCAGCCGAAACTCGGGATTCGGGGTCGCCTCACATAGGCCTTCACATAATGTCCGAACTGGACCCGCAGCTAGAATGTAACTATGTGTTTTACCTTTTTATTATGTTTTAAACTAAAGGTGCTGTGAATTATGGGACTGCTCTGACATATGTGATAGTTGGCTTCTAAATGAGTAGGAAAAAGTGGGTTTGGTGTCATAATGACATCTAATTGACTGATGGACACTGACTTGCTAGTTGACTTTTGTGCATTTGCAATATGTTTAAACGGACAGGGACCATCACCAAAATGGCATTCTGAAATCAACACAAAAAATGGCATCACCATAATCTCCAGACTGTGCTGAGTTCAACGAGCTATCCCGCTTGACCGTAGCTCGCTCGGTCTACGCACAACGACCATTAGAAAAGTAGGCCCAAAATGAAGCCTGCCCCACAATGTCATTTGCTTTTGAGTGACAGTGAGAGAACGGTTAGGGTGAGAAGAAAAATTCCACCACATGAATGTTCCTAAGGTCCTCCCGATCTGTGCAAGCCTAACCTTGACCGTGTGGCATTAACCCTTAACAGTAAAACAGTGTTTTTTGATCTCACAGATTACAGTGTCATCTCTCCCCATAGGAATACATTGCCTGCACCCCTAATTTCAACCTGAAGTCTATATGGGTTATGAATGCCGTATGAACCTGTCTTCGGTACCAGTCCATCAGGCCACTATGAGGTCTACCTGTGTTGATTCTGAGCTTCCTGGACCAACCGGAAGTGGTTAAAATCACCCTAAAAGTGTTTACCCATACCCTGCCTGCAGTTTGACAGACATAGTGCATTCAACCCTGTGTAAATCAGTCAGTTCTTAACGTAAGGACTTAAAACTCAGGATTCTGTAACAGCATACCCCAATGAGGATATGTGTTGATTTATAGCTTCCTGTGCCAACCGGAAGTGCCATAATTGGTGTCTCAGGGGCTGTTTCGAGGGGTTAAAAAAGTCTGATCTTTCCAAAACTTCATATGTGTGATTAGGCAACCCCCATGAACTGTAAATCAGTAATTTTTCCCCAAAAAAATCAAAGGAAAAAAAAATCACACTAAAACACAACTTGTATGGAGGGACGTATTGGGGTGCGTAGAGACAGACAGTGGCTGCAATAGTTAGCTTTGTTCGAGCTAAAAAAGAACCGTCAGACCTAGAGTTCCGAAACTTTAGAAACCTGTTCTAGACCTCCGGTCGATGGTGCGTGGTGAGTTACGTGGCTCTAGACGGTTCTCGGACCGAGAAACAGCCTCGTACATTTGCAATACCTTCAATTCATTTTGACCATTCCGAAAATGACGACGTTTAGAAAAGTCTCAGAGACGCAAGGCTAGGTGCATTGAAACCGGTTCGGCCCATAGAGACGGACCCCAACGTTTCTGTCCGATAGCTCGTTCAAGGACCCCGTAGCAAGGCATGGAAAAAAGTGGATTTTCAGCACCAATTAGGGTTTTTCTCGGACACCAAATGACCTATCGAGCCGAAACTCAGGATTCGGGGTCGCCTCACATAGGCCTTCACATAATGTCCGAACTGGACCTGCAGCTAGAATGTAACTATGTGTTTTACCTTTTTATTATGTTTTAAACCGAAGGCGCTGTGAATTATGGGCCTGCTCTGACATATGTGATAGTTGGCTTCTAAATGAGTAGGAAAAAGTGGGTTTGGTGTCAATTGATATCTGTTTAGTGTCATAATGACATCTAATTGACTGATGGACACTGACTTGCTAGTTGACTTTTGTGCATTTGCAATATGTTTAAACGGAGAGGGACCATCACCAAAATGTCATTCTGAAATCAACACAAAAAATGGCATCACCATAGTCTCCAGACTGTGCCGAGTTCAACGAGACGCCCCGCTTGACCGTAGCTCGTTCTGAGTGCAGCAAACTTGAAAAAAAGAAGGCCCAAAATGAAGCCTGCCCCACAATGTCATTTGATTTTGGGTGGCAGTGAGAGAACCGTTAGGGTGAGAAGCACAATTCGACCTCAGGTACGTTCCTGAGGTCCTCCCGATCCGTGCAAGCCTAACCTTGACCGTGTGGCATTAACCCTTCACAGTAAAAAGAAGGTGTTTACTTGAAACAGCTTGCTTTGACTTCTCTCCCCATAGGAATACATTGCCTGCACCTCTAAATTCAACCTGAAGCCTATGTGGGTTATGAATGCCTTTTGAACCTGTCTTCTATGACAGTCCATCAGGCCACTATGAGGTCTACCTGTGTCGAATCTAAGCTTCCTGGAGCAACCGGAAGTGGTTAAAATCACCCTAAAAGTGTATACCCATACCCTGCCTGCAGTTTGATAGACATAGTGCATTCAACCCTGTGTAGATCAGTCAATTCTTAACGTAAAGACTTAAAACTCAGGATTCTGTAAGTGGCTATGTCAATCAAGATATGTGTTGACTTATAGCTTCCTGTGCCAACCGGAAGTGCCATAATTGGTGTCTCAGGGGCTGTTTCGAGGGGTTAAAAAAGTCTGATCTCTCCAAAATTTCATATGTGTGATTAGGTAACCCTTCTGAACTGTAAATCAGTCATTTCTCCCAACAGATGTCAAAGAAAAGCTCCCTCACACACACACAGGAAGGATGGAGTGATAAAGTGCGGTGCTTAAAGACACAGAGAGCAGGAAATGGCATTACCATAATCCCTAGGCCGTGCCGAGTTCAACGAGATATCCCGCTTGACCGTAGCTCGCTCGGTCTAGGCGCAGCGACCATTAGAATAGTAGGCCCAAAATGAAGCCTGCCCCACAACGTCATTTGATTTTGGGTGAGAGTGAGAGAACCGTTAGGGTGAGAAGAAAAATTCCACCACAGGAATGTTCCTAAGGTCCTCCCGATCCGTGCAAGCCTAACCTTGACCGCGTGGCATTAACCCTTAACAGTAAAACAGTGTTTTTTGATCTCACAGATTACAGTGTCATCTCTCCCCATAGGAATACATTGCCTGCACCCCTAATTTCAACCTGAAGTCTATATGGGTTATGAATGCCGTATGAACCTGTCTTCGGTACCAGTCCATCAGGCCACTATGAGGTCTACCTGTGTTGATTCTAAGCTTCCTGGACCAACCGGAAGTGGTTAAAATCACCCTAAAAGTGTTTACCCATACCCTGCCTGCAGTTTGATAGACATAGTGCATTCAACCCTGTGTAAATCAGTCAATTCTTAACGTAAGGACTTAAAACTCAGGATTCTGTAACAGCATACCCCAATGAGGATATGTGTTGATTTATAGCTTCCTGTGCCAACCGGAAGTGCCATAATTGGTGTCTCAGGGGCTGTTTCGAAGGGTTAAAAAAGTCAGATCTGTCCAAAACTTCATATATGTGATTAGGCAACCCCCATGAACTGTAAATCAGTCATTCTTCCCCAAAAAATTCAAAGGAAAAAAAAATCACACTAAAACACAACTTGGAAGGAGGGACGTATTGGGGTGCGTAGAGACAGACAGTGGCTGCAATAGTTAGCTTTGTTCGAGCTAAAAAAGAACCGTCAGACCTAGAGTTCCGAAACTTTAGAAACCTGTTCTAGACCTCCGGTCGATGGTGCGTGGTGAGTTACGTGGCTCTAGACGGTTCTCGGACCGAGAAACAGCCTTGTACATTTGCAATACCTTCAATTCATTTTGACCATCACGAAAATGACGACGTTTAGAAAAGTCTCAGAGACGCAAGGCTAGGTGCATTGAAACCGGCTCGGCCCATAGAGACGGACCCCAACGTTTCTGTCCGATAGCTCGTTCAAGGACCCCGTAGCAAGGCATGGAAAAAAAGTGGATTTTCGGCACCAATTAAGGTTTTTCTCGGACACCAAATGACCTATCGAGCCGAAACTTGGGATTCGGGGTCGCCTCAGCTAGGCCAACACATAACATAAGAAATGGACCCGCAGCTAGAATGTAACTATGTGTTTTATGGTTTTTTTATGGTTTGAACCGAAGGTGTTGTGAATTTTGGGCCAGCTCTGAAGTATGTAATAGTTGGCTTCTAAACGAGTTGGAAAAAGTGGGTTTGGTGTCAGTTTGTATCAGTTTGGTGTCAGAATGATATCTAATTGACTGATGGACTCTTGTCCACTTGACTCTTGTACATTTGCAATATGTTTAAACAGTGAGGTACCATCACCAAAAGCGACATTCTGAAATCAACCCTAACGAGCGATTGAGATGACCCAGAATCACTGCAAAGCCATCCCGAGTTCATCGGGCCAGTCAATTTCACATTCCTGCAGGATTTTTATAGCATGACAAATTCGTGATGGTACCTGCCCATTAAATCATATTGCAAATGCACAGTGACTTTGAAAAAGTAAGGAAACATAAACAAAAAAAAAATCAAATATTTTTTTTTGGGGTTACCAGTTGCACATTTCAGATCACCAGTTGCACATTTCAGATCACCAGTTGCACATTTCAGATCACCAGTTGCACGGAGGAAAATCGTTACTTTTGACTTTGACTTTTGACTTCCTATGACATCATATTGCAAATGGACAAAACATATGCCTTATGCACAAGTAAAACAAAAAAAAATTATGATAATACAAGTTGACAAAGGTATAGTTTGAGCAAAGTATAGTTTGAATTTTGAGCATGACAAATTTGTGATGGTACCTACCCATTAAAACATATTGCAAATGCACAGTGACTTTGAAAAAGTAAGGAAACATAAACAAAAAAAATCATTTTTTTTTTTTTTGGGTTACCAGTTGCACATTTCAGATCACCAGTTGCACATTTCAGATAACCAGTTGCACGGAGGAAAATTGTTACTTTTGACTTTGACTTTTGACTTCCTATGACATCATATTGCAAACGGACAAATCATATTCCTTATGCACAAGTAAAAAAAAAAAAATTATGATAATAACATTTTACAAAAGTATATTCATACACTTCTTACACATGATTAATTGTCTTCAAATCGAAACAATTTCGAAAAACGGTCCAGAAAGCACTTTTTTTTAGTTTTTAAAGTTTAAATTTTTTTTTTTTTCGACTTTTGACATCCTATTAAATCATATTGCAAATGGACAAAACATATGCCTTATGCACAAGTAAAAAAAAAAAAAAAATGATAATAAAGTATGACTAAAGTATGTTGATAAAGTTCTTATACATGTGTAATTGACACAAAAATTGAAAGAATTTTGAAAAACGGTCCAGAAAGCACTTTTTTAAGGATGTGTGATGTTTTTTACCAAATTTGGACATTTTTGACTTTTGACTTTTGACTTCCTATGAAATCATATTGCAAATGGACAAAACATATGCCTTATGCGCATGTAATTAAAAAAAAAAAATATGATAACAAAATTGGACAAAAGTATATTCATACAGTTCTTACACATGTGTAATTGACAAAAACATCGAAAGAATTTCGAAAAAAGGCCCAGAAAGCACTTTTAAGGGGTGAAAAGTTTTTGAAAAAAAAATCATTTTTTCAAAATTTTGCTTTTGGATGTTGACTTGGGTTGCATTTCCAATATGAAAAACCCCGGTGGAACGCACTCGCCCCTGTTGGATTTTTGAAGTGTTACAATTGGCAATTGCCATATGGCATTTGCCATATACTTTGCACGAATCAACGCCGCTTTGGGTGGTATTGGACATCGTGTATATGGTTTGTCCAATGCCAATATCTTGCCATTAATTTTTTTCCAATTCAGGGGGCTATTCCCTTACTGTAGTGAGTGATATTGTAGTGGCATTGTAGTGAGTGGTATTGTAATGTAGTGAGTGGTATTGTAATGTAGTGTAGTGGTATTGTAGTGTAGTGAGTGGTTTTGTAGTGTAGTGGTAGTGTAGTGGTATTGTAGTTAGTGGTATTGGTGAGGTATTGTAGTGTAGTGAGTGATATTGTAGCGTAATGTAGTGGTATTGTAGTGAAGTGTAGTGAGTGGTATTGTAGTGTAGTGGTAGTATTGTAGTGTAGTGGTATTGTACTGTAGTGAGTGATATTGTAGTGGTATTGTAATGTAGTGTTGTGGTATTGTAGTGTAGTGTAGTGAGTGGTATTGTAATGTAGTGTAGTGGTATTGTAGTGTAGTGGTAGTGTAGTGGTATTGTAGTTAGTGGTATTGTAGAGGTATTGTAGTGTAATGAGTGTTATTGTAGTGTAGTGGTAGTGTAGTAGTGTAGTGAGTGGTATTGGAGTAGTGTAGTGAGTGGTATTATAGTGAGTGGTAGTGTAGTGGTACTGGAGTATTATATTATAGTGAGTTGTAGTGTAGTGATGGTATTGAAGTGTAGTGGCCAACAGAGATGGTCATCACGCTTCGAGTTCTGAGGAAAATATGCAGCATTTAGTTTTTTTAAAATGTATTATTTATTACATTGTTACCCCAGGAAATCTGAAGTCTTATTACATACAGCCGGGAATAACTATTGGAAATAAGAGCGACGTCAATTTACCAACATTACGACCAGGAATACGACTTCCCGAAGTGGATCCTCTGATTGGACCACCACCCAGGACAATGGATTTAATCCCAGAAGCTGACCCAAGACAACGGCGCCACAGAAGGGGCAGACGCAGCGACCTCCTGCTCAGGCTCCATAGATTTGCACATTGCCCACTGCTCCCGAGTATACTACTCGCCAATGTCCAGTCTCTTGACAACAAGGTAGATGAAATTCGAGCAAGGGTTACCTTCCGGAGAGACATCAGAGATTGTAACATTCTGTTTCAAGGAAACATGGGTCTCTCGGGATATGTTGTTGGATTCAGTTCAGCCACCGGGCTTCTCCATGCACCCATGTTTCCTCTCTGGGAAGAACACCTCTCTGGGAAGAGGAAGGGCGGGGGTGTATGGTTCATGATTAACAATTCATGTTGTAGTCCTAACAACATACAGGAACTCAAGTCCTTCTGCCCACCCAATCTAGAATTCCTTACAATCAAGTACCGGCCATTTTACCTATCAAGATAATTCTCGTCAGTTAACTTCACAGCTGTGTACATTCCCCCTCAAGCAGACACCAAGATGGCCCTAAAGGAACTTCACTGAACTCTATGTAAACTGGAAACCATATATCCTGAGGTTGCATTTATTGTAGCTGGGGATTTTAACAAAGCAAATTTGAGAACAAGGCTACCTAAATTCTCATAGCATATTGATTGCACTACTCGCGTGGGTAATACACTCGACCACTGCTACTCTAACTTCCAAGATGCATACAAAGCCATCCCGCGCCCTCCCTTCGGTAAATCCTACCATGGCGCCATCTTGCTCCTACCGTCTTATAGGCAGAAACTCAAGCAGGATGTACCAGTAACTAGAACCATTCAACGCTGGTCTGACCAATCGGAATACACACTTCAAGATTGTTTTGATCACGCGGACTGGGATATGTTCTGGTCAGCCTCAGAGAATAACATCGACCTATGCGCTAACTCGGCGAGTGAATTTATAAGGAAGTGCATTGGAGATGTTGTACACACGGTGACTATTAAAACCTACCCTAACCAGAAACCGTGGATGGATGGTGACATTTGCTCAAACTGAATGCGCAAATCATCGCATTTAACCATGGAAAGAGGTCTGGAAAAATTGCTGAATATAAACAGTGTAGTTATTCCCTCCGCAAGGCAATCAAAAAAGCGAAAGCCGGTACAGGGACAAAGTGGAGTCGGAATTTAACGGCTCAGACAAGAGACGTATGTGTCAGGGTCTACAGGAAGTCATGGACTACAAAAAGAAAACCAGCCACGTCACAGACACCGATGTCACGCTTCAGACAAAATAAACGCCTTTGTCCGCTTTGAGGACAATACAGTGCCACCGTCGTGGCCCGCTAACAAGAACTGCATCGCCCCACTTCTCCTTCACCGTAGCCGATCTGAGAAACATTTAAACGTGTTAACAGACGGCATCCCTAGCCGCATCCTCAGAGCATGAGCAGATGTGTTTACAGACATATTCAATCACTCCCTATCCCAGTCTGCTGTCCACACATGCTTCAAGATGCCCATAATTGTTAATGTACCCGATAAGGCATAGGTAACTTAACTAAATGACTACCGCCACAAAGCACTCACCTCTGTCATCATGAAATGCGTTGAGAGACTAGTCAAGGATCATATCACCTTCACCTTACCGGCCACCCTAGGCCCACTTGAGTTTGCATACCGCCCTAACACGTCCACAGACGGTGCAATCACCATCACACTGCACATTGCCCTATCCCATCTGGACAAGAGGAATACCTATGTAAGAATGCTGTTCATTGACTACAGCTCAGCATTCAACACCATAGTACCCTCCAAGCTCAGCAAATGTCTTTCACAGTAGGAGAGGGAAAAGCAATACCTATCCAAACTCTGTTGCGCGAGCAAAACTCATGTGACCACTTGACGCGATGTTATCGTTCTGGCTCATTTTTCAAAATAAAAGCCTGAAACTATGTCTGAAGACTGTTGACACCTTGAGGAAGCGATAGGAAAAGGAATCTGGTTCATATCCCTTTAAATCCAGCAAAGGGAGGCTATGGAACATGGAGTTTTCAAAATAGAAGCCACTTCCTGTTTTAACTTTCCTCAGGGTTTCGCCTGCAATATCAGTTCTGTTATACTCACAGACAATATTTTGACAGTTTTGGAAACTTTAGAGTGTTTTGTATCCAATACTAATAATAATATGCATATATTAGCAACTGAGACTGAGGAGCTGGCCGTTTACAATGGGCACCTTTTCATCCAAGCTACTCAATACTGCCCCTGCAGCCATAAAAAGATAATAACTACAGAATGAAGCCAACATCAGCGTGAGCTTTAGTTGCGAATGGTATGAACTTTGAACTTTTATTCACTACAGAAGTGATACCTCCTAGCCGTTGAGTTAGCAACAGCAGCTGCAAACGAGTGTTGGGAAGGAACAGACAGAGTGTCCCGTCTATCACACAACGACGTTAGTACAACGTATCCAATTGACCATCAGAGACATTCTTCAAAGGACAAAGGACTCGGTTTGGCAACACGGCCTTCCATCTTCCACCAACCTACCGAAGCGTAGCTCAGAGTAAATATTTATTGCATTTTCCTTTTCCAAATGGGCGGTAATTTAGAATGCATAAGATACTGTATTGACGATAGCACAGCTATGCCCCTTGTTCCTCAGTCTTCACGCTCTTTCACTCAAACCCAGCCCCTTTTCTTTTGTGTAACAAGCTGTCATATCTGTTCGCCTGCTAGGGACGTTTTCCTTTATGATGTAATTTGTAATAAAGTTACGATTAATTACGTGTATGTGTAATTCTGTGTGATTAGTTAGGTATTTAGTAAATAAATAATTAAACCCAATTTTGCATTGCTGATTCAACTTGTTAGCTAGGGTTCGTGAAGATAACCAAGAATTTACAACTTTCAGATGAGACGTGAGGTGACGATTAATATTGACTGCTGTTGATGTAAAATAATACTAGGTCTTTAAGAGTTTATTCAGAAGATAACAGCTCTATAAATATTATTTTGTGGTGCCCCGACTCTCTAGTTAATTACATTTACATGATTAGCTCAATCAGATAATAACAATTACAGAGAAATTATTTTATAGAATAGCATGTCATATCACTTAATCCGGCATAGCCAAAGACACGACACCAGACAGACAGTGTGGTGAAGAAGGCAACCTCAGGAGGCTGAAGAAATTTGTCTTGTCACCCAAAACCCTGACTAACTTTTACAGATCCACAATCGAGAGCATCCTGTCGGGCTGTATCACAGCCTGGTATGGCAACTTCTCCGCCCTCATCCGCAAGACTCTCCAGAGGGTAGTCTGCACAACGCCTCAACCGGGGCAAACTACCTGCCCTCCATGACACCT
This sequence comes from Oncorhynchus clarkii lewisi, assembly GCF_045791955.1. Classification (NCBI taxonomy): domain Eukaryota; kingdom Metazoa; phylum Chordata; class Actinopteri; order Salmoniformes; family Salmonidae; genus Oncorhynchus; species Oncorhynchus clarkii. The sequence goes on along the minus strand of NC_092160.1, from coordinate 25,609,087 downwards.
ATAGCACCTGATGTCACAGGAAGGCAAAAATATAATCAAAGACAACAACCACCCGAACCACTGCCTGTTCACACCGCTACCATCCAGAAGGTGAGGTCAGTACAGGTACATCAATGCTGGGACCGAGAGACTGAAGAACAGCTTCTATCTCAAGGCCATCAGACTGCTAAACAGCAATCACTAACTCAGAGAGGCTGCTGCCTACATGGAGACCAAATCAATGGCCACTTTAACAAATGGATCACTAGTCACATTAAACAATGCCACTTTAAATAATGCCACTTTAGTAATGTTTACATATCTTACATTACTCATATCATATGTATATACTGTATTTTATATCATCGATTGCACCTTGCTTATGCCGCTCAGCCATCATTCATCCATATATTTATATGGATATATTCTCATTCACCCTTTTAGTTTTATATGTGTATTAGGTAGTTGTTGGGGAACTGTTAATTTACTTGTTGGATATTACTGCACTGTCAGAATCAGAACCACAAGCATTTCACTACACTCGGAATCAGAACCACAAGCATTTCGCTACACTCGCATCTGCTAAACATGTGTATGTGACAAATAACATTTGATTTGATTTAATGTATTGTAGTATCGTGGTAGTGTAGTGGTATTGTCTGGTAGTGTAGTGCTATTGTAGTGTAGTGAGTGGTATTGTAGTGTAGTGGTATTGTAGTGTAGTGATATTGTAATTTAGTGTAGTGGTATTGTCATCTGGTATTGTGTAGTGTAGTGAGTGGTATTGTATTGAGTGGTGTTATTCTGTAATGAGTGGTATTGTAGTGTAGTGGTATATACACCCACAGCATGTAGACTTTTAAATGTCTCTACTCCACTTTTCTCTGAGTGTCACCACTGCTTTTATCATTTAAGCAACCTATGTTTCAATTGTGTTTTGAAGGTGCTGGTGCCCAAAGCAGTTTGAGATGGAGGAGAAGACTTGTGGGGAAGAAGGCGCAGCCTCAAACAGTCCTTTCATCATAGACACAATTATTGTTATTATTGACATTTGATTAAGGTACTGCATTGTTGAGGAAGCTAGCACAAATGAATTTCGCTGCACATATTATATGCTTATAAACTGAGTACATGACGAATAACATTTTATTTTATTTGAAAAGAGGCAGATTTTTCATTGAAGAATTTCCCCTTTTTTGCTTTTATCTCTCTGGTTATTGAAATGATCACAGGCCTTATAAATCTCAATCTCTGACAGGCTGATGGGTAGTTTCAGTACCAGTGGATATCAGAAGCACAATTATTTTCACTGCCCAATGGGAATTGACTTTCATGTTGCATAGAAACCATGCACTCCTCCAGCATTTTAGTCATGTGTTCAGATCAAGTGACTTAAGAGTTAATATTTGAACTACCATCATCTTCTGCTGTAGATCCAAAGGGCAAGAGTATGTATTGCCCATGACCACGTATGTGTGAATATGTGTGTGTGCACACTTATGCTGGTTTTATTTCAGTGCTATGTGGTCAACCCAGTAGTCAATCAAGGTTTTCAGCTAATGGTGCTGATCGGCAATCAGCGCAAGATGCTTACGATGGAGATTTGCCCTAAAAAAACAACCTTTCTAACAACCTTCATCCATCATAATGAATTCCCCACCGTTTACACCAGTGGAGGCTCCTCAGAGGAGGAAACGGAGGACCATCCTCCTCAGTGAATTTCATAAAAATACAAATAGTGAAACTATACTAAATATATTCCCATCTCATCAAGTAATTGATTAAAACACACTGTTTTGCAATGAAGGTTATTGTGGCCTCAACAGCACCATGGGGTAGCACCATGGTGTAGCCGGAGGACAGCTAGATTCCATCCTCCTCTTGGTACATTGAATTCAGTGCAAAACCCGGAAGGGTCATGGTTCTCACCCCCTTCCATAGACTTACACAGTAATTATGACATCTTCTGGACAAAGTCCTCCAACCTATCAGAGCTCTTGCAGTTTGAACTGACATATTGTCCACCCAATCAAAGGATCAGAGAATGAATCTAGTACTGAAAGCATAAGCTACAGCTAGCTAGCACTGCAGTGCATAATATATGGTGAGTAGTTGACTCAAAGAGAGTGACGGACAATAGTAGAACAATTTGAACAAATTCATTTATCTTAGCTTGCAAATGCAGCTAGCTAGTACAGACTACTCAAACATCCAGCTCTAACAGAGAGAGATGCTATCTTATCTAGCTGGCTATGGCTATCCAACACTGGAACTCTTCCAAGTCAAGGTAAGCTTTTGGTTTTATGAATGTATTGCCACCGAGGCCCACCGGTTTAACTGCTAAACTGCTTGCTGCTGACTGTACACTGTACTGCATGATTGTAGCGGGTTTCACAGGACATAGACATATCTGATATTAACAAGAATTTAAGCTTTCTGCCAATCTAATTGCACTGTCCAATTTACAGTAGCTATTACAGTGAAAGAATACCATGCTATTGTTTGAGGAGAGTGCACAATGTTTAACCTGAAAGATTATTGATGAACAAATTTGGCATATTTGGGCAGTCTTGATACAGAATTTTGAACAGACATCCAATGGTTCAATGGATCAGTCTAAAACTTTGCACATACACTGCTGCCAACTAGTGGACAAATTCTAAATTGCACCTGGGCTGGAATAATACATCATGGCCTTTCTCTTACATTTCAAAGATGATGGTACAAAACAAATACAAAATAACCATTTTTTTTCTTTGTATTATCTTTTACCAGATCTATTGTGTTTTATTCTCCTACATTCCTTTCACGTTTCCACAAAGTGCAAAGTGTTTCCTTTCAAATGATACCAAGAATATGCATATCCTTGCTTCAGGGCCTGAGCTACAGGCAGTTAAATGTGGGTATGTCCTTAAGAGGTTATTAAGAAAGCAAACAAAATGAAACAGGGATAAACATACCTGCATTTGTCCAATTGAACATTGAGCTGGGTGAATGGAATATGAATGAGTCATCCAATATGCAGTAATAGGAATATGGCCATGCTCATTTAAAAAAAAAAATCCCTTCCGCATCTTAATCGTCACCGACCGTCACTGATTCACTCTACCACAACAGTCATAATGTACCACTGTCAGGGCAGCAATAGAAGAGTATATAATTTATTTAAGAGTGAAAGCCTGATGTACGCATGTGTGTGTGCTGTGTGCCATACATACACACTCCTTTGAGGCCCTCACAAGCAAATGAGGACCACAAATCTTCCTCTGCCAAGTAGATTACTTTTATCTACAATATCACTTTGCTCTCTCACCACTCATAAGATTAGAGTGACCAAGCTGTAATATTGGATCCCTTTTGTCAGCTTTGACAACCTCGCTGTCCAGATGCCGTTTCCTCCACAATAAATCCTAAATGTTTTCTCAGACTGCCTCACAGCTTAATCCCATGTTTCCCATCCCCATGTGCGGGAAAAGTAATAAACCTAGTCCGGGAAATACGGATAACTGTAGCTCTTCCACTTAGAAACAGGGTTGATTCCCTTGTCATTCCATTTGGTAACGGTGTGTCCACCAGAAGCCATCAATCAGCAGAAATGCATTGTGGGTCCTCACAGCATGACAACCTCTGCTTTGGCAATGACGACCGGAGCAGGCCTCTGATTGGAAATGAAGCCGTTTCTCCGAGTCATAATCTGTTTATATTTATGTTGTCCCGTTTTGTCATGGGAGATCGATCTAAAGCTGCTTTTGTTGCAGCCTTATCTGGCTTTTTGTGGGGTGACCCAATCTAATTCAGCGCTCCAGCAATTTTCCACAAAGCAATAACCACATTCAGCTTTGCTCTGATCATATCATATCCAAGGGAAAGAGCAATATTTCCCCATCATTCTTCTCTTTCCGTCTTCCTTTCTCCCTTTATGTCTTTTTCCAAAGGCTTCTTTTTATTGGAAAGAATGAAAGAGAAGCCATAAACGGCTAATGGGTGTGTTTCTCTGTGTCTTAACCATGTGAGTCTTGGTTTTTCAGGTCCTCTCACCTCTTTGGGACAGGCAATAATGGATTATGAGGTCTACATCAGATTTATTGATTTTACATTCGGACCATGCCCAAGGCGAGGTCTCCCCTGGTTAAAGATCAAACGATCAAGCATAGAAAGTGACTTTTAAAATCTAATGCCGACTCCTTTCAGGCAAAATACTTTTGCAGTATGACTTTTCCCACAAAAGTCCATTCTACTTAGAGTTTTGTAATGCTCAGGTGTAGGAATAAATGCATTCATATGCCGTGTTTGTGTCCAAATCACATTTTCAATTGGTTGCAACATTCTGCCGTGAGGAGGCTGTTCCTAGCACATTCATACCCCTCTTCTCACTAGAGAGCTTCACACTCCAACGCCAATGGCTGTGAAAAAGAACATTTTTCATTAACAGGATTAGAAACCAACAGTATTAATACATACGAGTCTCTTATGTTGCACAGCCTGCCAGGGAATTTAATCAGAACACAAAACCACCCTTTTCTCCCTGTTGTTGGAAGCCAATAAGCCTACTCCAATATGTTCAGCTCTCCTAGCCAAAAACTATTTGAGTCAAAACACTGCACGAGACGGCACTAAGGCATTCTTTAGCCTTCATTTTCTCCAGATAAAAATGCATTTTTCCTGAAGATCTGGTACTTAGAGCTCCTCCTCTGTGACGTTACTTCCCCAAAACTCAGCGTTTCAATAAACAGCCCTACATCAGTATACATAGTATCTACCATAAGTTACACCATGTATGGTTCTATTTGGATAGGGATACATATGTTCATCGATTTTTCTCTAAGCAGGTGCTAGATTTCTAAACAAATTAAAAAGGTGAAAAGAGTACACTGCATTCTAACAAAGATGGTAGATAAATTAAAATGTCCCACTCAGAAAATGTACAATTGAAAAATGGTCAGTTCTTGTCTTCTTAACCAGGTGGCTCTCCCATACTATATGTACCAATGCATTAGCAGCTGGTTCGGGTCTGCTTAGTTCATTGACTCTATATGAAATGAGGGAGTGGGATGTTTAGTTTCCTCTTCCGTCTCTGATTTTATGCTGCCATGTGATTTAATTAGTTGGTGTTTCAACCAAAGATGATGGAGAAATGAACATAGTTCACTCAGGCAGTATACTATAAAAAATGGTATGTTGGGCTCCCGAGTGGCGCAGCAGTCTAAGGCACTGTATCGCAGTAATTGAGGCGTCACTACAGACCCGGGTTTGATCCCAGGCTGTGTGTCAACCGGTGTCCCATAGGATGGCGCACAATTGGCCCAGCGTCATCGGGTTTAGGGGAGGGTATGGCTGGGGGGGCTGTACATGGCTCATCGCGCTCTAGCGACTGCATTATGGCGGACCGGGTGCCAGCAGTCTGACGTCAGACGTCGGTTAAAAGGTGTTTCCTCCGACATGTTGGTGCAGCTAGCTTCCGGGTTAAGCGGGCAGGTGTTAAGAGGTGCAGTTTTGTGGGTCATGTTTTGGAGAGTTGTAACAATGAGACAAAATCACAATTGGATATCAAGATAATTTTTTTTTAATGGTATGTTCCAGTCTACTTAATAAGGGGTGGCTCTCCCATAGACACCAATGTGATAGCAACTGGATCTGGTCTGCTGAGTTCATTGACTTCCATTGAACCAGAAAATATTAGGGAGTGGGATGTCTCACCTCCTCTTCCTTCTCTGTATCAACCACTCTGGTCCTCATCGGGTTTCCTGGTTGGTCGAAAACATTGTGAAATATATGTACTACTATGGGAGCATAGTATGCAGTGTTTGGAGTCTCCTCTCACACTGTATTGGTTCTATCTGCAACCATCTAGAATAGAAAAGTAAACAATTATGAGAAGCATGACAAAGCGAAAGGGATTCATTGTCGAGAGCAGCTGTGGCCAACACAGGTTGCACTGTGTGTAGGCGTATGTTCCAGCCCAGCACTAGCACACCTGATTAGAATACTCATGAACTTGATTGACAACTATGATTAGTTGGTTATTTCCATCTGGTTCATTAGTTCTATGTGGGGAAAAAGCAGGCACACACTGCCACATCTAGTAGGCGAGTAAGAAACAATAAAACCAACAGGGTAACTTTTCTTCTGGACATTTTCTATCCTGTGTTACTTTTAAAAGATGATTTGATCTGCCTTGACAGTAATAGATTGGCTCAAGATAAGAACATGGAATGATTGGCAGGGTCACCCCCTTTTCATAAAACTACACTTTGGTCTTCAGTACTTTAATCTTTCCTACCTTGAATTCCTGAAATGTTCGTAGTTATATAGACACGTTTTGCATCAAGGTGATGTATTTGCATCGATTACCATATTGTAGTCCTCTTTCCCATCTCTCTAATGGCATAGTTTCTGTGTTTTGCATAAATGTTAAAGATATGAGGGGCCTTTTAGTGGATTTAAAGCACATGGGGCTCTTTCAAAAAATCTTAGTGGCCAAAATATTTATATAATTAAAAGTATGTATCAAAATCAAGAGTAGATTAATGATCTTTATTCCCTCCCCACATGAATCAAAGTTAATTTATATTTATTTGACAAAGAAATCTGAAGCACTGATGTAGGATTGCAATGTGTATGATGTCTATTGGCATGAAGTAAAAAGGGCCGTGGATTTTTTTTTCTCCTGCAAGGTCCCATATTGGCATTCAATAGCATTGTTCTCCCATTTCAACATGTACCGGTTGTCATGACAACATAATCACATGAAGGCGGTTAAAGATGCGCCTTTTTCACTGATAGCACAACCAATTCCAGATAACCCAGAATTGAGATAAAGGTTGTTGTCTATGGGACACCACCACTTTGTGTGTGTGTGTGTGTGTGTGTGTGTGTGTGTGTGTGTGTGTGTGTGTGTGTGTGTGTGTGTGTGTGTGTGTGTGTGTGTGTGTGTGTGTGTGTGTGTGTGTGCGTGTAGACCGGATGCTTCATTTCAATAGATCTGCTGTATTATATGTTCCTTTACAGTTCCCTCTTGTTTGGAAAGGGTTTGGACAGGGTTTGGGAAGGGTTTGGACAGGGTATGGACAGAGTTTGGACAGGGTTTGGGCAGAGTATGAGGGGACTTTGAGTGAGTGCTTTAAGGAAGGAACTTTTAATACTTATAGGTCTGAATACCAACATCTTTTAGGGGGCTGCTCTCTTTGACATTGAGTTGTACAAGAAATTGGTCCTCTGACAGCTTAGGGTTTTCCCTATGATATTTACTGCCCTAACCCACAGTTTTAAACCTCTGAAGACTACATTTACTGTTAAGTACTGATACGTTTACATTATTTATCTTATTCATTTCCTACTGTTTTATAAGTAGGGGTATTTGAGAATACACTGAGCTGGTAGAAGCATTTCTGGAAAATGTATTCTGGTAAATTCTAAATAAATGATAGTATGATAGAATCTCTGGCAGTGGAGAGACTGATGAAGAACTATATATGTGAAAATGGCTGTGTGTGTGCATGTGTGTGCACTGCGAAGGTCCGTTGGTGACTTAACCAATTTCACCAATCAGAACGTGGAAAATAAATCGAAATTCACAATTCCTGCAATTCTATGTAGTAATAATTATGTTCAATACTTGGCCAATTGATTCAATAGAATGTTTAATCTATGCAAATAAATTCTATAAATTGTGTTCACATATTTTATTCTGTAAAAGGGTATATTATAATTGTGTTCAAGCAATTCAAATCCAAGTTTATTTACGATACAGCATGTAAGCCACACAATTAAATGAAATGCCTACTCACAATAAAACTCTCCTCGCAAACAGTGCAATGATATTACAGTTTTTTCCAACTGCTTACACACTTTTTCAAAACTGTCTCCTTTTTTTCAAATCTCTACACACAATTCCCAAAACTGCACACACAAAATGTCAAAGTGTAACACTGCATTCAAAATTACATAAACACATTTCAGAATTAAGCATTTGCATCAAATGGCAAACACTGCTTTCATAATAGTACATTTCTGGATATACCATGTAAACACTGTTGTTCTAAATCTAAAGCTCTTTGGTCTTTCATAGGCTTATATCTACATTTCAATACAATGATCTACAGTGAAAGTAATCTGCTGAGAAGGGTAACAAGTACACTGTAAACACAAATGCAATGTAGAAACAGAAAATATTTATTAGGCCAAACATTACTGTTGTATACAGTAGCATACAACAAAACCATAAACATATGTAAACCAAAAGTATTTTCTTTAGAATACAGTAAAAGAACACAATTGTGTGTGTGTGGGGTCCCGGGGGGGCAGTCCAGGAATTGATAGGGGGGGGGGGCAGTCACCAGTGCTAAGCTACGCTTCATCTCTTCTCCGGCCTGGGTCTGGCCACAATACTTTGTCCACATCACAAGATACTTCCCTCGATGTATGGCAAGAGAAAACGTATCTCCTAGCATGGCGTATCCAACCTTGGACAGAGGCAACCTTTATGTCCCCACATGCGTCCTCCATTGCCTGGAGAAGCGGCATGCGGGCATAGGGTTGGCAATCATACACTTTCCAGCGCCAGGCTGAGAAGAATTCCTCTATGGGATTTAGAAAAGGTGAATATGGGGGTAGGTACAAAACTACAAATTGTGCATGGGTGGCAAACCAGTTTGGGACCAGAACAGCCCGGTGAAAACTAACATTGTCCCATAAAACCGCAAATCTAGCAGGCTCCTGATCTGGATCAGGGACAAGCATTGTGTAAATTGCATCCAGAAAAGTGAGCATATGGCCAGTGTTGTACGGACCCAGTGTGGCATTGTGATGGAGGATGTGCCTCTCTCATGGTCAAACCGTGGTTGATCACATGATCAACAAGTGTTGCCCTAATCTCATCAGAGATGGCTCTCCTTCCTTTTCTTCTTTGTCCTCGTCCTCTTCTTCCTCTTCCTCTCCCTCCTACTCCTCTTGCTCTCTCTCCATTGTTGGCATCCTTTGTTCAAAACAGGTAATCTGACCTTTGACCTATTTATAGGCCTATACTACAGTAAAGCAGTGATTGGTTAGTGATCAGTTAAGCTATTAGTGTTTGGACATGTGACGAGTGTGTGTGTGTGACCTGGTGAATAAGTGCAGCATTTTGATTGGTTGTGTTTGGAAAAGGAAAGCAAGTCACTTCCTGTTAGATTTTTGTGTTTTAGGTTGAGAATTGTGTGTAGTGTTTTGAAAAAAGTGTTTTATGCAATTGACAACTGAGTCAAAGGCTGAGAAATAGCTTATGGTTTTGGATATTTGGTGTGTAGTTTTGCACTCTGAGTGATAGGTTTCAAAAATCGTGTGACATGAAAAGATTTTGTGTGTAAGCAGTTGGAAAAAACTGTAACCTAAATGTATTTGTATTCACATGAAGCTACTGCCTACAAATAGCTAAACCATGTACTGTAGTTATAGGCCTATTAGGGTATAGGCGGCTGCCTACTGTAAATTATTATTTGTTCCTGAACTGGCCAAATGCGCAGAGCTATCCTTCAGCTATCCTTCAACTATCCTTGAGCACCACAAGTCGGTTCAACTTCTTTAACTGTCATGACTTCTGCCAAGTCGATGCCTCTCCTTGTTCGGGCGGTGTTCTGCGGTCGACGTCGCCGGTCTTCTAGCCATTGGCGATCCATTTTTCATTTTCCATTTGTTTTGTCTCGTTTTTCCAAACACCTTATTCTCATTTCCCTCATTATGTGTTGTGTATTTAACCCTCTGTTTCCCCCATGTCTTTGTGTGGTATTGTTTATCTGTGTTCATGTATGCGCATTTTAGGCTGGTTGTGCTGGATTATGTTCAACCCGTATTTTGTATGTCATGTTCGTTTGTGCCGTGTGCTTTTGGTTCGCCAAATAAAAGGCTCCATGTTGCTACCAACTATATGCTCTCCTGTGCCTGACTTCCTACAGCCCTTCACGCATACACTGACATTAACATCATCAGGCAATCCTGGCACTGTCCTTTAATTAAGCATCATAAGGGAGCTTAAAATGACCAAATATCCAGTACCAGTCAAAAGTTATGACACACCTACTCTTTCAAGGGTTTTTCTGTATTTTACACATTGTAGAATAATAGTGAAGACATCAAAACTATGAAATAACACATGGAATCATGGAGTAGCCAAAAAAGTGTTTAACAAATATTTTTTATATTTGAGATTCTTAAAAATAGCCACCCTTTGCCTTGATGAAAGTTTTTCATAGCCTTGGCATTCTCTCAACCAGCTTTAAGAGGAATGCTTTTCCAAAAGTCTTGAAGGAGAACCCACATATGCTGAGCACGTGTTGGCTTCTTCTCCTTCACTTTGTGGTCCTACTCATCCCAAACCATCCTAATTGGGTTGAGGTTGAGTGATTGAGGAGGCCAGGTCATCTGATGCAGCACTCCATCACTATCCTTGGTCAAATAGCCCTTATACTACCTGGAGGTGTGTTTTGGGTCATTGTCCTGTTGAAAAACAAATTAGGGTCCCACTAAGCTCAAACCAGATGGGATGGCGTATCGCTGCAGAATGCTAAATAAATCACACACAGTATAACCAGCAAAGCACACCCACACCATCACACCTCCTCCTCCATGCTTCACGGTGGGAAACACACATGTGGAGATCATCCATTCACCTACTCTGCATCTCACAAATAGCTATCAGCTAGCATCTCACTGCAGTTGGAATCAAAATCTCAAATTTGGAATCACACAAAAGGACAGATTTCCACCAGTCTAATGTCCATTGCTCGTGTTTCTTGGCCCAAGCAAGTCTCTCTTCTTATTGGCGTTCTTTAGTAGTGGTTTCTTTGCGGCAATTCGACCATGAAGGCCTGATTCATGCGATCTCTGAACAGTAGATTTTGAGATATGTCTGTTACTTGAACTCTGGGAAGCATTTATTTGGGCTGCAATTTCTAAGGCTGGTAACTCAAATGAATTTATTCTCAGCAGCAGAGGTAACTCTGGGTCTTCCTTTCCTGTGGCAGTCCTCATGAGAGCCAGTTTCATCAGAGGTCTTGATGGTTTTTGCGACATCACTTTTCATCATTGACTGACCTTCATGTCTTAAAGTTATGATGGACTGTTGTTTCTTTTTGCTAATTTGAGCTGGTCTTGCCATAATATGCACTTGGTCTTTTAACAAATAGGGCTATCTTCTGTATACCACCTCTGCCTTGTCACAACACAACTGATTGGATCAAACGTATAAAGAAGGAAAGAAATTCCACAAATTAACTTTCAACAAGGCACACCTGTTAAATGAAATGCATTCCAGGTGACTACTGTAGCTCATGACGCTGGTTGAGAGAATGCCAAGAGTTTGCAAAGCTATCATCAAGGCAAAGGGTGGCTACTTTGAAGAATCTAAAATCTAAAATATATTATGATTTGTTTAACGCTTTGTTGGTTACTACATGATTCCATATGTGACTCGTTTCAGGAAACTAGGAGTATGTCGCGGGTCACTATTTCACAGCAGAGCCGTTTGAACGTAAACTTTTTTTTGCAGAAAAGCCTTCTTGTACATGTGAACTTTCATATGCCTTAATAACAAATTTGTATGCCATCAGTAAATATGAAACCCTTTTTTGAATTACGAGTGTAGTTGGTTTAGCCACAGAAAAAGTCAGCAACCTTCCCGCAAGCCAAGAGTTGAGTTTGGATTTGTCTGCAATTGTCTTTGAGCTGGTCAGTATGTTTAAGTAATCCTGTCTAGCGGCCTTTTTTGAAAATGTATCACGTAGTAAAATTGCCTAAACCTAATGTCAAGTTAAAGTGTACTGTTAGCTAGCTAACGTTAGCTGGCTGGCTTGCTAGCTAACGTTACGTGTATGCTCTCCACGTTCTGGAGGACAGAATATTGAAATCAGTGGAAATCGAGTATGATAGGTGAGTGAAAACAATAGTGGTCCTAAAACGGAACCTATAGTGGTCCTAAAATGGAACCTTGAGGAACACCGAAATTTACAGTTGATTTGTCAGAGGACAAACCATTCACAGAGAGAAACTGATATCTCTCCGTCAGATAAGATCTAAACCAGGTCAGAACTTGTCCGTGTAGACCAATTTGGGTTTCCAATCTCTCCAAAAGAATGTGGTGATCGATGGTATCAAAGGCAGCACTAAGGTCTAGGAGCACGAGGACAGATGCAGAGCCTTGGTCTGACGCCATAAAAAGGTATTTTACCACCTTCACAAGTGCAGTCTCAGTGCTATGATGGGGTCTAAAACCAGACTGATGCATTTTGTATACATTGTTTGTCTTCAGGAAGGCAGTGAGTTGCTGCGCAAACGCTTTTTATAAAATTTTTGAGAGGAATGGAAGATTGGATATAGGCAGATAGTTTTTAAAATATTTTCTGAGTCAAGGTTTGGCTTTTTCAAGAGAGACTTTATTACTGCCACTTTTAGTGAGTTTGGTACACATCCGGTGGATAGAGAGACGTTTATTATGTTCAACATAGGAGGGCCAAGCACAGGAAGCAGCTCTTTCAGCAGTTTAGTTGGAATAGGGTCCAGTATGCAGCTTGAAGGTTTAGAGGCCATGATTATTTTCATCATTGTGTCAAGAGATATAATACTTAAACACTTGAGTGTCTCCCTTGATCCTAGGTCCTGGCAGAGTTGTGCAGACTCAGGACAACTGAGCTTTGGAGGAATACGCAGATTTAAAGAGGAGTCCATAATTTGCTTTCTAATGATTATGATCCTTTCCTCAAAGAAGTTCATGAATTTATTACTGCTGAAGTGAAAGCCATCCTCTCTGGGGAATGCTGCTTTTTATTTAGCTTTGTGACAGTATCAAAAATAAATTTCAGATCGTTCTTATATTCCTCAATTACGTTGGAAAAATAGGATGATCGAGCAGCAGTGAGGGCTCTTCGATACTGCAGCGTACTGTCTTTCCAAGCTAGTCGGAAGACTTCCAGTTTGGTGTGGCGCCATTTCCATTCCAATTTTCTGGAAGCTTGCTTCAGAGCTCGGGTATTTTCTGTATACCAGGGAGCTAGTTTCTTATGACAAATGTTTTTAGTTTTTAGGGTGCAACTGCATCTAGGGTATTGCGCAAGTTAATTTGAGTTCTTCAGTTAGGTGGTGGACTTTTCCATGTGAATATTAAAGTCACCAAAAATTTGAATATTATCTGCTAAGACTACAAGGTCCAATAGGAATTCAGGGAACTCAGTGAGGAACACTGTATATGGCCCAGGAGGCCTGTAAACAGTAGCTATAAAAAGTGATTGAGTAGGCTGCATAGATTTCATGACTAGAAGCTCAAAAGACAATTTATTTATTATTTTTTTTTGTAAATTGAAATTTGCTATCGTAAATGTTAGCAACACCTCCCCCTTTGCGGGATGCACGGGGGATATGGTCACTAGTGTAACCATGAGGTGAGGCCTCATTTAACACAGTAAATTCATCAGGCTTAATAAATCCTCTACGGGATTGGTGTCCCTATACAGGGACGGTTGTTGCTAACGTGCGCTAATGTGACTAGAATGACGTAAGTAACAGCCAACTTTCCAGGTGATAGACATGTCTTACATATGCAGAAAGCTAACATTCTTGATAATCTAACTGCTCTGTCCAATTTACAGTAGCTATTACAGTGCAAAAAATACCATACTATTGTTTGAGGAGTGCACATCAACAACAAACATTTTTATCATGGCAACTGGTTTGATACATTCACCTCTGAAGGTAAATTGTGTACTTACATTCAGTAATCTTGCTCTGATTTGTCATCCTGAGGGTCCCAGAGACACAAATGTAGTATACGTTTGTTTGATAAAATGTATTTTTATATTGTCACGTACGTGAGGAGAGACGGACCGCGGATGTTGAGTTCCACATATTTATATTTATTATAAAGTGAAACTTAGCAAGAACAAAGCAATAAATCAATAAACTAAAAACGAAACGTGACTACATGGTGCACATGCACAAAACACAAAATAATATCCCACAAATGCAGGTGGGGAAACAACCTACCTAAATATGATCCTCAATCAGAGGCAACGATAAACAGCTGCCTCTAATTGGGAACCCTATTAGCGCCCACATAGAAATATCTATACTAGATCACCCCCTAGTCACACCCTGACCTACTACACCATAGAGAACTAAGGGCTCTGTATGGTCAGGGTTGTGACAGCACCTCCCCCCCCAAAGGCACGGACTCCAGCCGCAAAACCTGAAACCAAATGGGGAGGGTAGGGGGGGTGATTAGTGTCTGTGGCGGCTCCAGTGCAGGTCATAACCCCGCCCAGACCCCGGATCCGGCCATGAAGCTGGGTTGGACGCCGTGCCTGGACTAGGCACGACGCAGAGGAAGGCTCCTACCTTGGAGCGGGACTGAACGCCGTGCCTGGACTGGGCACCGGCGCAGAGGGAAGCTCCTACCATGGAGTTGGACTGGGAACCGTATCTGGACTGGGCACTGGTGCAGAGGAAGACTCCTGCCATGGAGAGGGACTGGACGCCGTGCCTGGACTGGGCACTGGCGCAGAGGAAGGCTCCTGCCATGGAGCTGGACTGGGCCCGTGCCTGGATTGGGCATCGGCACAGAGGAGAGCTCCTGCCCTGGATCGGGAGTGTGGACCGTCGCAGGAGGTTGACCGTCGCCGGAGGCTCCGGACTGGGGACCGTCGCCGGAGGCTCCGGACTGCGATCCGTCGCCGGAAGCTCCGGACTGCGAACCGTCGCCGGAAGCTCCGGACTGCGAACCGTCGCCGGAAGCTCCGGACTGCGAACCGTCGCCGGAAGCTCCGGACTGCGAACCGTCGCCGGAAGCTCCGGACTGCGAACTGTCGCCGGAAGCTCCGGACTGGGAACCGTCGCCGGAAGCTCCGGACTGGGAACCGTCGCCGGAAGCTCCGGACTGGGAACCGTCGCCGGAAGCTCTGGACTGTGAATGCGCACTGGAAGCCTAGTGCGTGGAGCAGGTACAGGACGTACCAGACTGGGAAGGCGCACTGGAGGCCTGGTGCGTGGAGCCGGCACAGGTGGCACCAGACTGCTAACCGGATCCTCTGGTCGGATGCTGAGCAGAACACCCTTGCACAACATCTCTCTCATCTCTCTCTCTCCTAACTTCCCCATTGCCTCCCTGACAGTCTTTGGCTCTTCAGGGCGAGTGCAGGGAGCAGGCACAGGTGGTACCGGGCTGAGAAGGTGCTCTTCAGCGTGCCTGCACTGCAGTATAGTCCTTGCCAGAACCTCTCTCCTGTATCTCTCATTAAATTCCTCTATCGACTCCCACACAGGCTCTGGCACTCTCCGCTGCTCGACCGCCAGCTCTGCCGACCACCCCTCGTCCCCTCCCCCCCAAAAAATATTGTTGCTGTCCTTGGTCTTTCTGTGGGCACGAACCCTGGTGTCATCGCTGTCCTCCATCTTTTCCTTCCGTCTGCCGCCAAGGAAGGGTTCTGCATCCTCTCATGTCCTCCCAAGTCCTAAACTTCCTCACCTCATGTTTACGCTGCTTGGTCCTTTGTTGTTGGGATATTCTGTCACGTACGTGAGGAGAGACGGACCAAGGCACAGCGGATGTTGAGTTCCACATATTTATTATAAAGTGAAACTTAGCAAGAACAAAACAAATAAATCAATAAACTAACAACGAAACGTGACTACGTGGTGCACATGCACAAAACACAAAATAATATCCCACAAATGCAGGTGGGGAAACAACCTACCTAAATATGATCCCCAATCAGAGGCAACGATAAACAGCTGCCTCTAATTGGGAACCATATTAGCACCCACATAGAAGTACCTATACTAGATAACCCCCTGGTCACGCCCTGACCTACTACACCATAGAGAACTAAGGGCTCTCTATGGTCAGGGCGTGACATATATTCAAATTTAGGAACTGGGTTCTACAGTTTGAACCCCTTCTGTTTCTTGTCCATACTCATACCAGCAAATCAATATAATTTTATAATTTGGGTGAACTATTAAAAACATCTCACAACTTCCTTTAATTTCTCATAAAGAGTTGCAGATAGAAGAGAAAGATGCATGTGATAATCGAGAAACACTTTGAGCAGGGGAATAGAATTACAAGATAAAAGCAGACTAAATTATACGTTTATTTTCTTTTCTCAAGTTTGTAAGCAGAGTGTAGATGTGTATATAAAAATAACAAGGACAACATTCAGAAAGCATTTGAAGTATTTCAGTCGCGTTTGCCTAAGGGCATAGCCGTCAATAAGCAGCGAAAAAGAGACTCTTTAAAGGAGAGAGAGAAAGAAAAAGACATAAGGAATGAGAGAGAATAAGAGAAAGAAGGAGACAGAAAACTGAAAAAATAACATCCAGATATGTAATGCGACACCCGCAGCCCGACACCTGTCACATGCATTTAAATAATTTACTAAACGTTATCAGGGTGGCTTTGAAAGTGCGAGTCATCCTGTGATATAATCTCTCCCCTCTCTCTCTGACAGGTGCCTCTGCAAACAAGACGCTTGCATATCATACCGTAAACCTGTAGAGGCCACTTTAATGAATAATATATGTCTGCCTCAGAGGATGAGCCCTGGGTGAGGGGTATAAGCTACACTGGAGTGATTTCAGGGATGGTAGAGGGATGAAGAGAGGGAACGTGGGATGTAGGGTTGGAGAGAGGGTATGTGAGGTGTAGGGATGGATAGAGGGGGCGTGGGATGTAGGGATGGTAGAGGGAGGGAGAGGGTATGTGAGGATGTGGGATGTAGGGGTGGTAGAGGGAGGGCGAGATGGACGTGAGATGTAGGGATGGAGAGAGGGGACGAGGAATGGAATGATGTTAGAGGGATGAGAGAAGGGAAGTGGGATGTAGGGATGGTGAGAGGGAACGTGGGTTGTAGGGAGGGTAGAGGGATGGAGAGAGGATGAGTAGTGGATGAATAGTGGATGAGTAGTGTATGAGTAGGGATGAGTAGAATATGAGTATGGATGAATAGTGGATGTAGTGTGTGAGTAGTGTATGCGTAGGGATGAATAGTGTATGAGTAGGGTATGAGTAGGGATGAGTAGTGTATGAGTAGGGATGAATAGCGTATGAGTAGGGATGAATAGTGGATGAGTAGGGATGAATAGTGCATGTAGTGGATTAGTAGTGATGTGGGTCTAAATGGTTGTGAGAGATGTGTGTGTGAGGGAGTAGAGATGAACACCAGCGTGTGTCTGAGGGAGTAGGGAGTAGAGATGAACACCAGCGTGTGTCTGAGGGGTGAGGGAGTAGAGAGGAACACCAGTGTATGTCTGAGGGGTGAGGGAGTAGAGATGAACACCAGTGTGTGTCTGAGGGGTGAGAGAGTAGAGATGAACACCAGCGTGTGTCTGAGGGGTGAGGGAGTAGGGAGTAGAGATGAACACCAGCGTGTGTCTGAGGGGTGAGAGAGTAGAGATGAACACCAGCGTGTGTCTGAGGGGTGAGGGAGTAGGGAGTAGAGATGAACACCAGCGCGTGTCTGAGGGGTGAGAGAGTAGAGATGAACACCAGTGTGTGTCTGTGGGGTGAGGGAGTAGGGACTAGAGATGAACACCAGTGTGTGTCTGAGGGGTGAGGGAGTAGGGAGGAACACCAGTGTGTGTTTGAGGGGTGAGGGGTGAGGGAGTAGGGAGGAACACAAGTGTGTGTCTGAGGGGTGAGGGGTGAGGGAGTAGAGATGAACACTGGTATGTGTGTCAGTAAAGGGTGATGTAATTGTAATGATTTGTGTGATTCGGCATTTGGACACCGAACATGAATCGATTCTGATTGCTTGTCTTTGTGAAATAGCTTTGAAATCAACCTTTTGTTACACATCCATGTCGGAAGACAGCCGACTCTACAGTAAGTAGCACAATATACAATACCAGTCCCTATTAATGTGCAGGGGCCATTATTTACTGTGAATGTGACAGATTGCAAGAGAGAGTGGAGACTGGATGAAAGAGAGAGAAGAAGAGTTAGAGGAGTGAGAGTTCAGTCAGGCAAGCCCGGCTTACTGTCAGCGCAATCACTTAGCTCATTTGTAAACAGCCTTTCATAACACCATTAATTAAGCATCCTGGTCAATGCATGGCAGTAGCGCCATTAAAAGCAAACAGAATTAGCGGGCCATGAAGCTAACGCATGGGCTCGTTAAATTTATGGAGAAGGAGGTGAGCTCCCCCAACGCGTGTACAGCTGATTAACTTCGGGAAGGGGGTTCTCTTGCCAGGCCCAGTCAATCAGCACTGGCTGTTTGCGAAGGCAACGAGGCTTCATGCTGCTAATGCTGCACAAGTCAAGCGTGTGCACATCTTTCTCTGCACACAGCCACAAGTACATTTGCCACATAGTAAATTTGGCAGAGACACATAGGTTTGGGCATCCTGTTTTCTGACTGACAAGGGTGTGCAAGGAATGTGTAAATACTCTGGCATGGTGAGGTTGTGTGTAACACACATGTTGCTCATTAAAACGTTTGATAGGACTACTGTTACCATTCCTGTATGGCCTATAGTCAATGTCTTTTTTTTCTCATGTAGCCCTGCAGTTAGCCATCATTTTGGTAAACCCAGCCCAAACAAACAAAAAGCACAAAATCAGTTCCCCTTAAAAGTGCAAGACAGACTACATTTACCTCAAAGCAGAGAGTAAGAGTTAAAAGTCATCTTCTTACACACTGCCATAAAGATCAATCATACACACCAGAATTGACATTTTTCAAGATTTACATCATTCATCAATGCTTAGATCGTGCTGATGCAATAGAGAGAAATGGGTTTCAAAAGGCTTGGGGGGCTGTCAATCACATACAATTGCACTTGAGTGTGATTAGTGACTATAGAAGGGTCTCCCTCATATAAGACAATGGCACTAATCACTCAGTCAAGTTCTAAGAGCTCCTGTAGCATCTATGCACTTGCCATGATTCATTTCCAAGTGAGCCCTTGCAAATGTGGGTCCTTCATCTAGCATTATTTCGCTTATTATTACCTTCCGAACACTGACTTATAATGTATGTGCAAACGTCACATTATGAATCAAACGTCTTCAATATGCCCAGCAACTACAGTTGAAGTCGGAAGTTTACGTACACTTAGGTTGGAATCATTAAAACTCATTTTTCAACCACTCCAAAAATGTCTTGTTAACAAACTATAGTTTTGGCAAGTCGGTTCGGACATCTACTTTGTGCATGACACAAGTAATTTTTACAACAATTGTTTACAGACAGATTATTTAATTTATAATTCACTGTATCACAATTCCAGTGGGTCAGAAGTTTACATACACTAAATTGACTGTACCTTTAAACAGCTTGGAAAATTCCAGATAATTATGTCATGTCTTTAGAAGCTTCTGATAGGCTAATTGACATCATTTGAGTCAATTGGAGGTGTACCTGTGGATGAATTTCAAGGCCTACCTTCAAACTCAGTGCCTCTTTAATTGAAATCATGGGGAAATCAAAATAAATCAGCCAAGACCTCAGAAAAATTATTGTAGACCTCCACAAGTCTGGTTCATTCTTGCGAGCAATTTCCAAACGCCTGAAGGTACCACGTTCATCTGCACAAACAATATTACGCAAGTATAAACACCATAATACCACACAGCCGTTATACCGCTCAGGAAGGAGACGCGTTCTGTCTCCTAGAGATGAACGTACTTTGGTGCGAAAAGTGCAAATCAATCCCAGAACAACAGCAAAGGAACATGTGAAGGTGCTGGAGGAAACAGGTACAAAAGTATCCATATCCACAGTAAAACAAGTAAAACACACAAGTAAAACAAGTCCTATGTCGACATCGTAAAAAAAGCCAGACTACGGTTTGCAACTGCACATGGGGACAAAGATTATACTTTGGAGAAATATCCTCTGCTCTGATGAAACAAAAATAGAACTGTTTGGCCATGATGACCATCGTTATGTTTGGAGGAAAGGTGGGGATGCTTGCAAGTCGAAGAACACCATCCCAACCGTGAAGCACCGGGGTGGCAGCATGATTTTGTGAGGGTACTTTGCTGCAGGAGGGACTGGTGCACTTCACAACATAGATGGCATCATGAGGCTCGAATATTATGTAGATATATTGAAGCAACATCTCAAGACCTCAGTCAGGAAGTTAAAGCTTGGTCACAAATGGGTCTTCCAAATGGACAATGACCACAAGCATACTTCCAAAGTTGTGGTAAATGGCTTAAGGACAACAAAGTCAAGGTATTGGAGTGGTCATCACAAAGCCCTGACCTCAATCCTGTGGAAAATTTGTGGGCAGAACTGAAAAAGCGTGTGCGAGCAAGGAGGCCTACAAATCTGACTCAGTTACACCAGCTCTGTTAAGAGGAATGGGCCAAAATCCACCCAACTTATTGTGGGAAGCTTGTGGAGGGCTACCTGAAACATTTGACCCAAGTTAAACAATTTAAAGGCAATGCTACCAAATACTAATTGAGTGTATGTAAACTTCTGACCCACTGGGAATGTAAGGAAATAAATCAAATATGAAATAAATCCTTCTCTCTACTATTATTCTGACATTTCACATTCTTAAAATCAAGTGGTGATCCTAACTGACCTAAGACAAGGAATTTTTATTAGGATTAAATGTCAGGAATTGTGAAAAACTGAGTTTAAATGTATTTGGCTAAGCTGTATGTAAACTTCCAACTTCAACTGTATGTTTATGAAAGACACTCTTGCAATGTGTGACTAGTTTCAGGAAACTAGGCATATGTCTCGCGTCAATACTTCACAGGAGAGCCATTCGAACATAAACTAAAAAAAAAAAACCATCTAAATGCATTGTTTACGCTCTTTCTGGAGGACTCAGTTTTAAAATTAGTGGAAATAGAGTATGATAGCTAAGCAGATGAGAAAATTCTGGTACTTGATTGCAAATATGCAGACGGAGTCGAAAAGAGAATAAAACACCTGTCACCTGATTATATCTTCAAACTAAGAGCAACCATGGCATCCATGATAAAGAGGGAGGAGTGTCCATCCATGTGAACGGTGATAGTCTAGCTAGCTACATTTTCAGGTGTTACACGTTTCAAATTTAGTCAGAAAGTCATTTTCATTTCAAGATAAAGTGTACTGTTTGCTAGCTAGTTAACATTAGCTGGCTGGCTCGCTAGCTAACGTTACATGTATGATCTGTGTAGAAATGTTATTTGTATCTCAGAGCCATTCGCATTGCTAGTTATAGCATAATGTTAGCTAGCTAACATTGAACCTGGTTGGTTAGCTACCTGCAGATTTATGCAGGGTAGTAACGTTATGAGTTGGGATTATGGTTCATTGTTTAGCTAGATAGCTAGCTGCATGTCTAAACAAAAGACTCCCACTATGCAATTAGCCTTCTCTATAGAATGTTAATGATGTCACTGCGATGTCACTAACTGATCGATAGACGTAGCTGGTAAATTCACTCTGACTATGAATGCTCAAAATACGTTGAATATGGCCGCTGTCAGTAAACATTGGCAAAAAAACGTGATAAAATTTTTGCCAGCAGCACAGTTGCAGGCACCAATGCTCTGGATAACATAAAAACAGCCTAACCAGCTCTGCTAGGGGGAGTAAAATGGTCAGTGTGAGCTGTTCTCTCATTTATGTCTGGACGTAGCTAGCAAGCTAGCCAATGTTAGCCAGTTAGCTTGGGTGCTTGACAGTCGTTGTTAGGTCAGAACTCTCAAATCAACCGTATTCTTCGGCCAGAGCATCCAGTGTGCACTCTGGATTCTCCAAGAGCGAAACGCTCTGAATTTACGACCGGACAATGCTCTGAGTTTACTACGCCCAGAAAACACTCTGGCACTCCAGATTAAACACACCCGTAGTATAAACCAGACTTTAGTCTTGAAATCTTTGGTTGTTTAGTACATGGCCTCACATGTGAATCCTTAAAGAGATAGGTGGGGCTAAAGCTTAAGATGGTGTGAACGATGCTGAATGGGTGTGGACAAAGAAGAACTCTCCAGTACGTGTACCAAAACTATTCAAGGTCCATTTTCTCAAAAGTGATCTAGCAAGTTTATCAACTTTCAAAGAAGAATGACTTTCCTATTGTTCCTCAACTGTAGTGTATGATATACCATTTTGTAGCTTTGAGTCTCTACTTTTATCCAATGTCAAAAACACTATTTCTCATTTTGCTTCATAAGACCGAGCCGATCGGTCACATATGGTATTGTGTGTGCAAAGTAATACTTAGCAGATGAGATACAATGTGTACATACCATTCTATTACGGATCTGTGTGGGAATGAGAGTGGGCGTTTGTTGCGTGGTGTACTAATTAAAAGGTGTCTTGTACTCTGGCTTCCAGACTGGTGACAGATTGTGACAGTGCAGATTTAGATTTTCTGCCGCCACAACCAGTGCTGTGCTTCTCCGAGGTGGGATAGGCCATCCCACCTCTTGTTTTTATGGCCTATTAATGTGATTATGAGCAAAATGTGAAATCTTACTGTATTATCCTCAACTTGATCACATAAACGTTTGACAAAATGACAAAATGAAAAGACGTTTGACAAAAATACGCAAACACCACTCGACTTATTTAGGAAAATGGTGAGGGGGAATATGGCTTTAAAAATGGCAGTGTAATTAAACATTTAAATTCTTATGATGTCAAAATGACATCTCGTCGTTTCTAGTGAGCTAACAGACATTTTACATTACTGTATTCATCAATCTAGCAAGAAGGCAATATTTTGAATAATATAGTCATATTTCCCTCCTTACCCACAGAAAGCTATGGCCTTTGGCTTTCTTCTGGAATTTTGTATTTATGTCAACAACAAAACCAACCCATATGATCAACCCATATGATCTACTACACAATAGGATGATGTCATAGTGAATTCATGAAATTTTGGCCATTTAAACAGCATGTCGACCCTTTTTGACAAGGGGAGATGTGCTCTGAAAAGGGTGCTTTTTCTGGGTTCTACTGATGTGCTTTGTGGCCGTCTCTGACATAAAAAAAAAAAATTGACTTCCACACAAGGTTTAAGGAAGTGTGTAGGTCACACTCTATTGTAGTTTGACCTACAGTTATGAACGTTATATATTTAGAACCACCTACTCGATAGGAATCCAGTGATGTCTCTGTCATATCTGATCTTGATTTGATTGACGCAGCCAAACACTGGATTGAGCCAGAGACGTGTTTATTCCACAGATAATCCTCTGTGTCCTACAATTGTCTAGTTTTTTGATATTCTGATTTATAAACAGAGACACAGTGCAATTTGTTGAAATTATGTCATAATTTCCTTAATCAAAGTTTTTATTGACAGATGCAGCCAATTGAATAGCTTATCATTATAGAGTATGCATAAAATTGCTTCCGACAATTGCAATGTCTTCCTATGACCACACATATTGTCTCAAGAAAATGTTATATTTTCAATACCCTCAAAACACCAAGTTAGGCATAGGCTACCTAATTTCAAAATAGGTCATCATCACTTTTAATCGTGAACGATAATTCTTCACGTTTTACCGGTGAAATGTCCAAACTACATCTCCATGCCAATCATTTGATCTCAATCAGTTTCATGGGAATATGCATTTAGGTCTTCTTTAATTCCTGTCTCGTGATAGAACTTGAGCAGATGGTGTGAACAAACAATTTGCTTTTCTTGTATTTTGTTTCGATCAAAGCATATATCCTGCCTAGTGGTGCGCTCTGTTGAGTTTTGGCACTTGATTTTAAGCTGGTTAGCTTAAGCTTAAGCTAACCATCCAAAAATCTCTTTAGAAACCAGGTGGTGTTTTTGGTGTAACGTTCGAGACTTATTATGCTATGGTCTTATTTACAGTACCAGTTAAAAGTTTGGACACCCACTCATTCAAGGGGTTTTCTTAATTTTTTACTATGTTCTACATAGTAGAATAATTGTGAAGTAATCAAAACTATGAAATAACACAAATGTGACCGAACGGCTCAAATCGGTCTTATGTAGCACGATTTGAAATTGTGTTTTTTACATTGGATAAAAGTAGAGACTCAGAGCTACAAAATGGTATATCATACACTACAGTTGAGGAACAATGGGAAAGTATTTCTGCTTTGAAAGTTGACAAACTTGTAAACTCACTTTTGAGAAATGTATTGAATGTTTTGGTACTATTACTGGAGAGCCCTTCTTTGTCTACACCCATTCAGCACTGTTCACACACTCTTAAGCTTAAGCCCCACCCATCTCTTTAAAGGTTGATCTGAGTGTTATGTACCAACAACAGCAGTCAAGCACCCAAGCTAACTTGCTAGCTACTGGTTAGGCTGTTATGTTATCTAGAGCGTTGGTGACTGTAACTGTGCTGTCATATTGACCGTTTGTAAATTCAGAGCGTTTCGCTCTCGGAGTGTTCAGAGCGCACACTGGACGCTCTGGCGGGTGAGTAGGGTTGATTCAAACATTCTGACCTCACAACTGCAGTCAAGCACCCAAGCTAACTGGCAAACATTCGCTAGCTACTTCCAGACACATAATGAGAGGACACACCACTCTGACCATTTTACTCCCCCTAGCAGAGCTGGTTAGGCTGTTTTCATGTTCTCCAGAGCGTTGGTGTCTAACTGTGCTGCTGGCAACAATTGAATTATGCTTGTTTGCAGACGTTTACTGACGCTGGCCATGTTCAACGGGTGTTGAAAATGTGTAAATTCATCAGTTATTCTGTGCTCTGGCACACTCACACAATACTTTTATGTTAAGACATGTAGCAAGCTAGGTAAACAATGAACCATATTCCCAACACATGATGTTACTACCCTGCATGAATCTGTAGGTAGCTAACCAACCAGGTTCAATGTTAGATAGCTATTAATAGGCTATAACTAGTCAAGCAAATGGCTCTAGATGCAAATAATAAGATCATACACGTAACGTTAGCTAGCGAGCCAGTCAGCTAACATTAGCTAGCTAGCTAACAGTACACTTTAACTTGAAATGAAAAGACTATGTCAACATTGGAAACGTGTCATACCTGAAAATTTAGCTAGCTAGACTATCTTACCAGTGGTCTGAAATCGGAGTAGACAGCCAGAGTGAATTTACCAGCTAGTATGTTTATCAACAGTTGTTGCAGTGACATTCTATTTAAATGGATACTCGCATAGCGGGATCTTTGTTAAGACATGTAGCTAGCTAGCTAAACAATGAACCATAATCCCAACTCATGATTTTACTACACTGCATGAATCTGCAGGTTGCTAACCAACCAGGTTAAATGTTAGCTAACTGACATTAGGCTATAACTAGCCAAGAAAATGGCTCTGAGATATGAATAATAAGATTATGCATATAACATTAGCTAGCGTGCCAGCAAGCTAACGTTAGCTAGCTAACAGTACACTTTAACTTGAAATTAATCTACTTTCTGTCAAAATTTGAAACGTGTAATACCTGAAAATGTAGCTAGCTAGAATATCTTCACCATATACATTATGGATGAACGTGTCTCCTGTAGGATGCCATGATTGCACTTAGTTTAACTTCTTGGTGACAGGGGGCAGTATTTTCACGTCCGGATGAAATGCATGCCCAAATTCAACTGCCTGCTACTCATTCCCAGAAGATGAGATATGCATATTATTAGTATTATATTATTAGATTTGGATAGAAAACACTCTGAAGTTTCTAAAACTGTTTGAATCATGTCTGTGAGTATAACAGAACTTATTTAGCAGGCGAAACCCGGAGGACAAACCATTCAAATTTTTTTTTTGGGAGGTCACTCTCTTTTCAATGGGGTTTCATTGGGAATCCAGATTTCTAAGGGACCTTCTTGCAGTACCTATCGCTTCCACTGGATGTCAACAATCTTTAGAAATTCGTTGAGGGTTTTCCTTTGTGCAATGAAGAAGTACGGCCATCTTGAACGAGGGTCACTTGAAGTGTACTGTTAGATAGAGGCGCGTGACCAGAAAGCTAGCTACAGTTTGTTTTCCTCTTGCATTGAACACAGGTCATCCCGTCTTCAATTGAATCGATTATTTACGTTAAAAAATACCTAAAATTGCATTACAAAAGTAGTTTGAAATGTTTTGGCAAAAGTTTACAGGTTACTTTTGAAACATTTTGTAGTCACGTTGCGCACGTTGGAATCTGTGTTTTTCTGTATCAAACGCGCCAAATAAATGGACATTTTGGATATATATCGACAGAATTAATTGAACAAAAGGACCATTTGTGATATTTATGGGACATATTGGAGTGCCAACAAAAGAAGCTCGTCAAAGGTAAGGCATGAATTATATTTTTATTTCTGTGTTTTGTGTCGCGCTTTCAGGGTTGAAATATACTTTTCTCTCTTTGTTTATGGAGGTGCTATCCTCAGATAATAGCATCATTTGCTTTCGCCCGAAAAGCCTTTTTGAAATCTGACATGTTGGCTGGATTCACAACAAGTGTAGCTTTAGTTTGCTGTCATGTCTTGTCATGTTATGTCTTGTTCCTGTTCTTTCTCTTCACTCTGTCTCCCTCTGCTGGTCGTATTAGGTTACCTTCTCTTTCTCTCCTCCTCCAGCTGTTCCTCATCTCCTCTAACTACCTCGTTCACTCTTTTCCCACCTGTTCCCTTTTTACCTCTGATTAGGTCTCTATTTCTCTCTCTGTTCCTGCTTCTTTCTTTGTCAGATTCTCGTTTGAGTTTCTCATTCCAGAACCAAACTATCGTCTCGTTTGCTTCACCCTTGTCCTGTCCTGTCGGAATCTGCCTGTTCATCTGATGCTACGTGTGACCAGGTACCTCTGTCCTCTACGACCCGCGCCTACCCAGAGAGACCAGCAGTCTGTCGCCGCTAACCCAGCTATTCTCCTCTGCTGCTAAGAAGGGGACTCTTCTGTGAATTTCAGAAGGACTTTATGATTCATTTGTCGCCCTCTCTGCGGGTTGTCTATTTTGCCATTATATACATTTGAAGAGGATCTATGTCTTCCCTGTGTTTTGACATTAAAGGACTCTGTTTTTGTTAAACAGCTTTTGGGTCCTCACTCACGTGCATAACAGAAGAATCTGACCAAGAATGGACCCAGCGACTTCGGATCCTCTCCACTCAGCTGTCGAGATCCAGGGAGCGATGCTAGGCAGGCACGAGCAGGAGTTGTCTGCTGCTCGACATGCCGTTGAGACCCTGGCCGCCCAAGTCTCCAACCTCACAGAACAGATTCACCATCTCCGCCTCGATCCACCGGCCACTTCCAGGGCTTTCGAATCTCCGGAGCCCAGAATCAATAACCCGCCGTGTTACTCTGGGGAGCCCACTGAATGCCGCTCGTTCCTCACCCAGTGTGATATTGTGTTTTCTCTCCAGCCCAACACTTACTCCAGGAGCACAGCTCGTATCGCCTACGTCATATCTCTCCTTACTGGACGGGCTCGTGAGTGGGGCACGGCAATCTGGGAGGCGAGGGCTGAGTGTACTAACCAGTATCAGGACTTTAAGGAGGAGATGATACGGGTTTTTGATCGTTCTGTTTTTGGGGAGGAGGCTTCCAGGGTCCTGTCTTCCCTATGTCAAGGTAATCGATCCATAACAGATTACTCTATTGAGTTTCGCACTCTTGCTGCCTCCAGTGACTGGAACGAGCCGGCTTTGCTCGCTCGTTTTCTGGAGGGTCTCCGCGCGGAGGTAAAGGATGAGATTCTCTCCCGGGAGGTTCCTTCCAGCGTGGATTCCTTGATTGAACTCGCTATTCGCATAGAGCGACGGGTTGATCTTCGTCACCGAGCTCGTGGAAAGGAGCTCGCGTTCTCCGTTGCCCCCCTCTCCGCATCACTACCATCTTCCTCCGCCGGCTCGGGTGCTGAGCCTATGCAGCTGGGGGATATCCGCATCTCGACTAAGGAGAGGGAACGGAGAATCACCAACCGCCTCTGTCTCTATTGCGGTTCCGCTGGTCATTTTGTCACTTCATGTCCAGTAAAAGCCAGAGCTCATCAGTAAGCGGAGGGCTACTGGTGAGCGCTACTACTCTGGTCTCTCCTTCAAGATCCTGCACTATCTTGTCGGTCCATCTACGCTGGACCGGTTCGTCAGCTTCCTGCAGTGCCTTGATAGACTCTGGGGCGGAGGGCTGTTTTATGGACGAGACTTGGGCTCGGGAACATGACATTACTCTCAGACAGTTAAGGGAGCCCACGGCCTTGTTCGCTTTGGATGGTAGTTCTCTCCCCAGGATTCAGCGTGAGACGCTACCTTTAACCCTCACTGTCTCTGGTAATCATAGCGAAACCCTTTCTTTTTAAATTTTTCGTTCACCTTTTACACCTGTTGTTTTGGGCCATCCCTGGCTAGTTTGTCATAATCCTTCTATTAATTGGTCTAGTAATTCTATCCTCTCCTGGAACGTCTCTTGTCATGTGAAATGTTTAATGTCTGCTATCCCTCCTGTTTCCTCTGTCTCTTCTTCACAGGAGGAGCCTGGTGATTTGACGGGGGTGCCGGAGGAATATCACGATCTGCGCACGGTGTTCAGTCGGTCCAGGGCCACCTCTCTTCCTCCACACCGGTCGTATGATTGTAGTATTGATCTCCTTCCGGGAACCACTCCCCCCCGGGGTAGACTATACTCTCTGTCGGCTCCCGAACGTAAGGCTCTCGAAGATTATTTGTCTGTAGCTCTTGACGCCGGTACCATAGTCCCCTCCTCCTCTCCCGCCGGAGCGGGGTTTTTTTTTGTTAAGAAGAAGGACGGGTCCCTGCGCCCCTGCATAGATTATCGAGGGCTGAATGACATAACAGTGAAGAATCGTTATCCGCTCCCTCTTATGTCTTCAGCCTTCGAGATCCTGCAGGGAGCCAGGTTTTTCACTAAGTTGGACCTTCGTAACGCTTACCATCTCGTGCGCATCAGGGAGGGGGACGAGTGGAAAACGGCGTTTAACACTCCGTTAGGGCACTTTGAATACCGGGTTCTTCCTTTCGGCCTCGCTAACGCTCCAGCTGTCTTTCAGGCATTAGTCAATGACGTCCTGAGAGACATGCTGAACATCTTTGTTTTCGTTTACCTTGACGATATCCTGATTTTTTCACCGTCACTCCAGATTCATGTTCAGCACGTTCGACGTGTCCTCCAGCGCCTTTTAGAGAATTGTCTTTTTGTGAAGGCTGAGAAGTGCACTTTTCATGCCTCCTCCGTCACATTTCTCGGTTCTGTTATTTCCGCTGAAGGCATTAAGATGGATCCCGCTAAGGTCCAAGCTGTCATTGATTGGCCCGTTCCTAAGTCACGCGTCGAGCTGCAGCGCTTTCTCGGCTTTGCGAATTTCTATCGTCGTTTCATCCGTAATTTCGATCAGGTGGCAGCTCCTCTCACAGCCCTTACTTCTGTCAAGACGTGCTTTAAGTGGTGCGTTTCCGCCCAGGGAGCTTTTGATCTCCTCAAGAATCGTTTTACATCCGCACCTATCCTTGTTACACCTGACGTCTCTAGCCAGAGGTGGGCGTGGGAGCCATTCTTTCTCAGCGCTCCCTCTCTGACGACAAGGTCCACCCTTGCGCGTATTTTTCTCATCGCCTGTCGCCGTCGGAACATAACTATGATGTGGGAAACCGCGAACTGCTCGCCATCCGCTTAGCCCTAGGCGAATGGCGACAGTGGTTGGAGGGGGCGACCGTTCCTTTTGTCGTTTGGACTGACCATAGGAACCTTGAGTACATCCGTTTTGCCAAACGACTTAATGCGCGTCAGGCTCGTTGGGCGCTGTTTTTCGCTCGTTTCGAGTTCGTAATTTCTTATCGTCCGGGCTCTAAGAACACCAAGCCTGATGCTTTATCTCGTCTCTTCAGTTCTTCAGTAGCCTCCACTGACCCCGAGCAGATTCTCCCTGAGGGGCGTGTTGTCGGGTTGACTGTCTGGGGAATTGAGAGGCAGGTAAAGCAAGCACTCACTCACACTCCGTCGCCGCGCGCTTGTCCTAGGAACCTTCTTTTCGTTCCCGTTCCTACTCGTCTGGCCGTTCTTCAGTGGGCTCACTCTGCCAAGTTAGCCGGCCACCCCGGCGTTCGGGGTACGCTTGCTTCCATTCGCCAGCGTTTTTGGTGGCCCACTCGGGAGCATGACACGCGTCGTTTCGTGGCTGCTTGTTCGGTCTGCGCGCAGACTAAGTCCGGTAACTCCCCTCCTGCCGGCCATCTCAGACCGCTTCCCATTCCCTCTCGACCGTGGTCTCACGTCGCCTTAGATTTTATCACCGGACTGCCTTCGTCAGCAGGGAAGACTGTTATTCTTACGGTTGTCGATAGGTTCTCTAAGGCGGCTCATTTTATTCCCCTCGCTAAGCTCCCTTCTGCTAAAGAAACGGCACAAATCATCATCGAGAATGTTTTCAGAATTCATGGCCTTCCGTCAGACGTCGTTTCGGACAGGGGTCCGCAATTCACGTCTCAATTTTGGAGGGAGTTTTGCCGTTTGATTGGGGCTTCCGTCAGTCTCTCTTCCGGCTTTCACCCCCAGTCTAACGGTCAAGCAGAACGGGCCAATCAGACTATTGGTCGCATCTTACGCAGTCTTTCTTTTCGTAACCCTGCGTCTTGGTCAGAACAGCTCCCCTGGGCAGAATACGCCCACAACTCGCTTCCTTCGTCTGCGACCGGGCTATCTCCTTTTCAGAGTAGCCTCGGGTACCAGCCTCCGCTGTTCTCGTCTCAGTTCGCCGAGTCCAGCGTCCCCTCCGCTCAGGCTTTTGTCCAAAAAAGCTCAGGTTGCGAGCGCACCTGGAAGAGGGTCAGGTCTGCACTTTGCCGTTATAGGGCGCAGACTGTGAGAGCCGCTAATAAGCGTAGAACTAAGAGTCCTAGATATTGTCGCGGTCAGAGAGTTTGGCTCTCCACTCAGAACCTTCCCCTTAAGACAGCTTCTCGCAAGTTGACCCCGCGGTTCATTGGTCCGTTCCGTATTTCTCAGATCATTAATCCTGTCGCAGTGCGACTTCTTCTTCCGCGATATCTTCGTCGCGTCCACCCGGTCTTCCATGTCTCCTGTGTTAAGCCCGTTCTTCGCACCCCCGCTCGTCTCCCCCCCCCCCCCCATCCTTGTCGAGGGCGCACCTATCTACAGGGTCCGTAAGATTTTGGACATGCGTCCTCGGGGCCGTGGTCATCAGTACCTAGTGGATTGGGAGGGGTACGGTCCTGAGGAAAGGAGTTGGGTTCCCTCTCGGGACGTGCTGGACCGTTCGCTGATCGATGATTTCCTCCGTTGCCGCCAGGTTTCCTCCTCGAGTGCGCCAGGAGGCGCTCGGTGAGTGGGGGGGTACTGTCATGTCTTGTCATGTTATGTCTTGTTCCTGTTCTTTCTCTTCACTCTGTCTCCCTCTGCTGGTCGTATTAGGTTACCTTCTCTTTCTCTCCTCCTCCAGCTGTTCCTCATCTCCTCTAACTACCTCGTTCACTCTTTTCCCACCTGTTCCCTTTTTACCTCTGATTAGGTCTCTATTTCTCTCTCTGTTCCTGCTTCTTTCTTTGTCAGATTCTCGTTTGAGTTTCTCATGCCAGAACCAAACTATCGTCTCGTTTGCTTCACCCTTGTCCTGTCCTGTCGGAATCTGCCTGTTCATCTGATGCTACGTGTGATCAGGTACCTCTGTCCTCTACGACCCGCGCCTACCCAGAGAGACCAGCAGTCTGTCGCCGCTAACCCAGCTATTCTCCTCTGCTGCTAAGAAGGGGACTCTAACCCAGCTATTCTCCTCTGCTGCTAAGAAGGGGGACTCTTCTGTGAATTTCAGAAGGACTTTATGATTCATTTGTCGCCCTCTCTGCGGGTTGTCTATTTTGCCATTATATACATTTGAAGAGGATCTATGTCTTCCCTGTGTTTTGACATTAAAGGACTCTGTTTTTGTTAAACCGCTTTTGGGTCCTCACTCACGTGCATAACATTTGCTATCTTGCATGTGTGATTTAATGAAAGTTTGATTTTTATAGTAATTTATTTGAATTTGGCGCTCTGCATTTTCCCTGGCTTTTGACGCTAGCGTCCCACATATCCCAGAGAGGTTAAAGATGTAATCCTGAGACAGCTAAGGACTGATAATGTCATGTAAACACCTTTCTCTGATGATCTTTCTCTGCAGACTTGTTTACGTGCTGCTGTGCGTTTTGTTGCCAACCTTACTTTGCTACCTGACAACATTACGGTTTTTACTTTTTATTTACCGTTTATATTTTTAGTTTTTCCCTGACTCAACTTTTTTTTCATTCAACTTTTTCACTCCGGACGTTTTATCTGGACATGGTTTATCAGGACTTCCAACAGCCGAAGCTAAGTAGCAATATTAACATGATGCCTTCTAATTGCAGTCGCTGTACTCATAATATACAGGAGAATGATCGCCTTACGGCTAGGATAGCTGTGCTGCAATCCCAGCTTCAGACGCAATCGTTAGGCAAGGGTCATTTCAGAGTAGGAAAGGATGAAACAGCGTCTGTGCCACCCGTAAGTACATATAGTAGTATAAATCCCCTCGCACGGTCCCTGCCGCAGGACAACTTTCTCATTGCTTCTGGAGGGAAATGCTGTAGGAATGCTCAACCGGTGTTGCTCATTCAGCCGACAGAAACTTTCAAACGGTTCTCCCCATTAAGCAGCGAGTCGGAGTCAGAGGCCAAGCCTTCTCTGGTCTCTATTCCTCCCGTTACGTGGTCTGAAACGCCGAAGCTCCCCACCGTTAGCTCTGACAAATTGAAAACCCTAGTCATTGGCGACTCCATTACCCGCAGTATTAGAATTAAAACTAATCATCCAGCGATCATACACTGTTTACCAGGGGGCAGGGCTACCGACGTTAAGGCTAATCTGAAGATGGTGCTGGCTAAAGCTGAAACTGGCGAGTGTAGAGTGTATAGAGATATTGTTATCCACGTCGGCACCAACGATGTTAGGATGAAACAGTCAGAGGTCACCAAGCGCAACATAGCTTCAGCGTGTAAATCAGCTAGAAAGATATGTCGGCATCGAGTAATTGTCTCTGGCCCCCTCCCAGTTAGGGGGAGTGATGAGCTCAACAGCAGAGTCTCACAACTCAATCGCTGGTTGAAAACTGTTTTCTGCCCCTCCCAAAAGATAGAATTTGTAGATAATTGGCCCTCTTTCTGGGACTCACCCACAAACAGGACCAAGCCTGGCCTGTTGAGGAGTGACGGACTCCATCCTAGCTGGAGGGGTGCTCTCATCCTATCTACGAACATAGACAGGGCTTTAACTCCCCTAGCTCCACAATGAAATAGGGTGCAGGCCAGGCAGCCTGCCAGCTTAATGGAGTCTGCCACTAGCACAGTCAGTGTAGTCAGCTCAGCTATCCCCATTGAGACCGTGTCTGTGCTTCGACCTAGGTTGGGCAAAACTAAACATGGCGGTGTCCGCCTTAGCAATCTCACTAGAATAAAGACTTTCTCCATTCCTGCCATTATTGAAAGAGGTCGTGATACCTCACATCTCAAAATAGGGCTACTTAATGTTAGATTCCTCACTTCAAAGGCAGTTATAGTCAATGAACTAATCACTGATCATAATCTTGATGTGATTGGCCTGACTGAAACATGGCTTAATAAGCATTTTTTTATTTTGAAGCATGTCCAAATCATCTTAAAGTAACTTTATTGAACAACACAATGCATTTGAAAAAACTATTTGAGTAACTGACTTTGCTACCCAGAAATGATTTGATCTGGAGATGAAGAACGGTGACTCAAATGCCCAGGGTAGCTTTTAAAAAGACAACATAACACACATAGTTATAAAAACATATCTGTTGATAGACTTTCATCCAAAATGCCCAGAACTATTCCTAAGGACAAGCCTCTCTACCTGACAAACTTTAGTCAGATTAGTTTTTTTCCTCAACCCACTAACGGCAAACTCCAGATACAGTAATGAAAGAAACCAGGGTGTAATTACAAACCGAGATCTTTCATGCTCATCATCCGCATAGGGGGTCCCTCCAAGGCCCCCTTTACGCCCACACTCCCAGGGCTAGGCAATCATTATTCATTACTTCATCCATCCCTAGGTGTGTGTCATTGAGCTTCTGGTTTAGAGCCTGTTGACTGGGCCATCTCTAGGCTGGCAGAATTGCCTGTTTTAATGTGCCAGAGGGACAAAGCTCATCATTATTTGGCCAAGAAAGGAATCGGCAGCACTATAGCAAGATGTGACGGGGGAAGGTTTCCCCTAGAACGTCTCGGCGTGATAATGGTGTCTTTGTAATTGCTGTTTGTTACCCGCTGTCTCACAAGACAACGCAGCGGGATGATGCTTGCTAGCGTCGGCCGGCCGAATGTTTTTATGCAGAGTCACAGCCATCATAATTGCACTGTTAAAAAAGACAGGAAAGGGCAGAATATTTATGGCAGACTGTCTTTATTTACTTTTTAATGTATTTTTCCTTTTTCCATATGTTGCTAAACTTTTGAGAACAAGCTATTATTTTAAAATATGGTTGTTACTTTTGATTCTGGCCAAACATTAGAAATGACAAACTAAACTCAGGACAATCAAATGCTGAATAAAAATATAATTCAATGTTGCCAATATTGTGCTTTTTTTTTTTTGTGATTCATTTTCTTTGCCTCCCTCTTAACTATATTGGAGATTCTGACTGTCATGTACTCATTGGGTAACAGATGAGATTCTGACTGTCATGTACTCATTAGGTAACAGATGAGATTCTGACTGTCATGTACTCATTGGGTAACAGATGAGATTCTGACCGTCATGTACTCATTGGGTAACAGATGACATTCTGACCGTCATGTACTCATTGGGTAACAGATGAGATTCTGACCGTCGTGTACTCATTGGGTAACAGATGAGATTCTGGCCGTCATGTACTCATTGGGTAACAGATGAGATTATGACTGTGATATAATCATTGGGTAACAGATGAGATTATGACTGTGATATATTCATCGGGTAACAGGTGAGAATCTGACTGTCATGTACTCGTTGGGTAATAGATGACATTCTGGCCGTTAATTGCAGTGTAGATGTTTCCAGCACTTTCCAGTGATCTGCTTCAGTGTCCCAATAAACATAGCCTCAAAACTTCCTGCCGCTCCGCTGGAGGGAGTATTCACTTATCCTCCTCCATCTTGTATGACTGAATATTGAGGACCGCATTGGAATTCTGGACTGGACCTAAAAGGGTGAATGGAGGAGTTTTCAGTAAGACTTTTAAAGCATGAGGGGTGAAATGGAACATTTATTACAGATTTTTGGTGTGGTCTTCTCTTTTATTTACTTCTGAATATTCCTTTTGAGACCCCTTCTGCTTGTGGCACCAGCCAGAGAATGCCCAACAAAAGAATCCCTGAGGTGGTTTTGACCATCAATTGGCCAGACCACAGGCGGCTGGTGGCACCTTAATTGGGGAGGACGGGCTCAAAGTAATGGCTGGAATAGAATAAATGAAACTGTATCAAACACATTGTTTCCATGTGTTTGATACGATTCCGTTCTAGCCATTGATATGAGCCGTCTTCCCCTCCTCCCCTCACCAGCCTCCTGTGGTCCATGACAGCCAGAAAGCCTCTTAAAAAACTGCCTGTCAATTACCAATTGTCATCTCCCTACTGCTGGTATAAATACATGTTATGAGTACTCACTGCATTCTGAATAGCATCTGCGTATGCTATTGTACTGGAAGGTGCAATGGATGTAGGTAACTTAATTTACCGGTTTGTCTATTAGACTAATTCAATTAGATCAATTTCCATGCAAAACCCCTAATAAAAGGCATTTTATGGTTCAGGGGGAATTACCTCTCAGACTATCTCTGTCTACCCCACTTGCCATTTCCCACAGGGCGGGTACCATCTCCCAGCTCCCCAGGCCCCGCCCACTCCTCTACTCCAGCACATGCCCTGTTTGGCATGGGGCCTGCAGGGGAGATCACATGCTTGCAAATGGGCCCATCTTTGTGAGTGCATAGTGGAGGGCTCCCCGGTGGATCCACCAATTAGCCTCAGCCCCCGGATTCAGAGCAGCAGAGAGAGGCTGTGGAGCTGGAGAGCGCTATAGTGTCCCTAGAGTTCCTGTAGTGGGTGACCAGCGGAGACTGGAGGAGGACAGAAGGTGCAGACAGGACAGCTAGGGCAAGATACAATCCACTGTGTGTTTGTCACCAAGGACCTCAAATCAATTTCAGCAAGTGTACCGGACTTGCCGTTCTCCAATTATCCATGCTGGCCCAGAGGCTTTTGTTGGAGGAAGTAGAGAGTAGGAAATTGTTGGTGAAGAAAATGCTGAAAGACATGTTTGTCTCTCTAAGGCTCCATTTACACATGCAACCCAATTCTGATCTTTTTTCCCCACTAATTGGTCTTTTGACCAATCACATCATATCTTTACACATCAGATATTTTTCAGAGCTGATCTGATTGGTCAAAAGACCATTAGTGAACAAAATATCAGTCTGAGGATTATTGACATGCACTTTCCACACAGGGAGAGTAAGCGAACGACCTATTTACTCAAAGCTCTGGGACAGTAACGTATCGCTGTAGCAAAGTTAGCCATAAACTCTTGATGAGGACAATGGATGAGCAGAATTAAATATGTTTGAAAGATCCTAAGAGCAGAGAAAGGTGAACAGCTGGCAGGCTAAGATACTGCGGTTTCAGGCCTCCTACCAACCCCACCAGGTAAACAAACCGTCAGTCCCTTTGATTTATGGCGCACGTCAGTGGCCAAATGGCCATTACTCGGGCAGATTATTTGCAGCAGAAAAGGATTTTAAAATGAATAGTTTGATTAATTTTGAGATACTAACAAGGAAGCAGGATATCATTCATGACTTCAATTTCACACTTTTTTCATAATTTTGTTGTTGTTAGGAGGATTTGTTTATGATATAATATTTTTCATGCAACAATTGCATATAATTAAAATGTAAGTAATGTAAAGGGCCCACTGGCCGGTAACAATAACTGTCCAGACAATACATCTCTTGGACCATATCAGAAACATTCTTTAATCTGAACCATGTCCCAATGTTGCTGCATTAATCATGGTGAACATTAGTCATAGGCAACATTAGTCATAAGCAACATTAGTCGTAGGCAAGATTAGTCATAGGCAACATTAGTCGTAGGCAACATTAGTCATAGGCAACATTAGTCGTAGGCAACATTAGTCGTAGGCAACATTAGTCGTAGGCAACATTAGTCGTAGGCAACATTAGTCATAGGCAACATTAGTCGTAGGCAACATTAGTCATAGGCAACATTAGTCATAGGCAAGATTAGTCATAGGCAACATTAGTCGTAGGCAACATTAGTCATAGGCAACATTAGTCGTAGGCAACATTAGTCGTAGGCAACATTAGTCGTAGGCAACATTAGTCATAGGCAACATTAGTCGTAGGCAACATTAGTCATAGGCAACATTAGTCGTAGGCAACATTAGTCATAGGCAACATTAGTCATAGGCAACATTAGTCATAGGCAACATTAGTCATAGGCAACATTAGTCATAGGCAACATTAGTCATAGGCAACATTAGTCATAGGCTAAATGAGCATAAATACATTTACTCTATAAGAGCCTTAAAGCAAGTGTATGACATATTCAGGATGCCCTGTTTTATCTCATTGACCTCAGACTTCCCATTCCCCAAATACTTCTCTGCTGCCCACAGAGAGATAAGGCGTGCTTGCAACACAAAATCACAGATTGAGTTCATCGAGCACTCATTCATCAATTTAAGATCTGGTATCGATCCCTTCAGGGAAGCAGTGGGACCAGAAGATTTACACAGGTCTTTTACGAGACGAAAGGCCCGTTTGACCCATCTTTAAGCTAAAAGCCACAATTCCTTTCCCTGTGACAGACCATATCATCTAAAATATCAGACATTGAACAACACTGACATGTCCATTACCAGTGAGGATAGTGAAAGTATTGATACGGTCGATATGACCTCTACCTAGGCAAAGTGTAAAGGTCTGTGGTGAGAGATTCTTCCAGCTAAATTACCTGAACAGCATTTTTTATTTTCCTCATAGGTTGTTGAGCTGGAGTAGTGCTAATTGACTCCCCTGCTTGGGAAGGTATGGGGTATACATAAATATGTCAAGGGTAAGCACCTCTATAACTCATGTGTGATTGGGTGAGATTGGACATTAGGGTGTTTTATAGGTTCCACAATGGAAACTAAATTGTTCTTTAATATAATGGAGGATTTATGGCGCTACCTCACGCCTTAATCAATTCTGGATTTAGCCTGCAGTTTTACGGGGCTTTGCGACCCACTCTGGGCATAGTTTGAATAGACTGCATTTTAAGAGTCCCGGCGCCTGCCAAAGCATGCATACAAGACCAACATCCCCATGAAGATTAATAGTTAGCCTGAACATTTCAGATATGTCCAATGATTTAAGATGGAACAAAAACCTGTTTGCCTTAGGAGGTTGAATCTAGAGTGTCTATGGTTGTGACTGCATTGATAATGATCTTCTCCATCTTGAATTATTGGAATACCGCTGTTACAAATATGCAATAAAAATACAAACAAACAACAATGAATGTCCACAATTTCATCAAATGATAATCAATAGCATTATAAGAAAACACATTCAATTGAAAGTTAGTGTGAAACGTATTGCAGTAATTGTATGTTTGGTTGAAATCCCCCCTCCTTTTAATCTGATTCCAACAAACTTCTAAGAGGAAAGACACACCATACCAAACGTCGGCCTAGCTCAGTAAATCACCTGCTGGCTGTTGACAAATGGTGGCCATATAACATGTAGACTAGTCGGGAAATTAATAGAAATGACTGCAGACAGATGTGATACGACGGCCACCTGCTTCTTTTAACCAATCATTGGCACAGTCTGTTTTGTTCCATAATAACAGTCTGCAGTATATATGGGCATATTTATTGAAATGGATTAAGATTAAATCTCTCATTTCGTCTGACTGTGAAAGAATCAGCTTCTTCTTCAAGGCTCGGCACAATGTTATCAGTCACACTCCTATTTGTCTGTCTCTAACCTCTGTTCTGTGGACCCTACTGTAATGCCACTGAGCCTCCTCTTTCCTGTCCAAACTGCGCCTGAGGTGGTGAGCCAGTTCTGACGGCGAATCAGTATTTCCTCCCATTGTTCCTCTCTTTCTGTCACCTCATAAACACAGGCTGCACAATAAATATGTCACGTCTGTTTGACACACAAGCGGAAGTCACAGGCTGACTGATCTGTGAGGTGCTGAGTGTCACTTCATTTGGATCTCCGTCCATCTGACCGACAAATAAAGCTATGACAAGGATCAGAGCTCCACAACTTAACGTACAGAACTACACAACCTAACGTACAGATGCCGTCTTGGCCTACAGAGTTGAGCAACAAGTGGTGTGTTTGTAGATCAATTTGTGGTTCCTTTTTGGAGATTAGCCGGTATGTGTTGACTGTTTTGCAGTAATTTGTATTGCTAAGGGGAAAGGTTTAGGTCAATTCCATATCAATTCAGTCAAGACAGGAAGTAAACTGAAATTCTAATTCCAAATTTTCCTTATGGAAAAGCATTCAGGAAAATGTTAATTTACTAAAGTGAAATGAAATGGACCCCAACACTGCTAAGCTTTGGATAGTTTACAATTTTTTTCTGGCATAAACCTAAAGGGGCAATCTATTGGTACATCCATGTATGGACTTTAAAATGAATGATATACTGTATACCCATTGATCCTTGAAGAATATAACATAAATTCCTCATGAGCTCAGTTCAACAACCCTATTAGAACCCAAATATAAGCTTGTTTAACTCCACTGTATAGCCTCAAAACATGGTTAAAACTATAATTTGGATCTCATGGAGGTCCCTTCCTCAAAGAAGAAAAAAAGGGGGGGGGGGGGGGTCATGGTTGGCTTAAGGCAAAAATCTGACAGAAAATTGAACTTTCATGCATTGCTTCCCCTCGCTAACCTCCAATCCTGTTTTTGCGTGCAGTGCTCATCCCGTTACTGATCCTCATCCCGTTACTGATACGCCCAGATTCTGTGGGGTTTATTGTGTAATTGTGCTCAGCAGACGGTAAACTCTTGAGAAACTGTCAGATTGTGGTTACAGATGAGAAAAAGGTTTCTTGCTTACGCTCACCTCCTTCTGCCTGGTTTCCTGTTTTGTCCATTGTAGGGCAGTGGAAATACCATACCCCTGTCGAACTCTACAAATCTCTCGACTAGGATTGAACAGGGAAAAGTCATCAGCCTTGTCTGGCCAAACAACCCACCCTTTGTCCTCTATTACTGTGAGCGTGATTTGAGTGGCATCTCCAGTCACGGAGTGGCAGGAAGTACACTGGCAATATCTGCCAAACACTGTGACAAGGCCACATGGAGAACAAGCTGGAGAGGAGTGAAGAAAGAGACACTACATGTAAGTGAAGAGGGAAGTACACAGCCAGACATGTGTTTGTAACCTCTATCAGGGACTTTGCTGCTGCCGCTTTAGTGGAGGAAGTCCAGTGGGTACAAACAGCTTATCTGATTGGAGTAATGCCAGCCAAGCTTTCTCTGGGATGGATTTGTGAGGGTGTGAGCAGCTGCAGCCAACTCAAAGGAGTTGAAAGGAGTTTTAAATCAGTGCTTTGTGCTGAGTCACATATACCTTGTTATCTCCCTCGCTACCTACCACCTTAAAACACAAAAGTGAAATACATACTTATAGCAAGTTTGTTCTCTGTTTACATTACAGCACAATCGTACTGACTTCAACCTCAAAAGTTATAGATCTTTCCCTCTGTTGAAATTGTTCATGTTGTTTGCCAAAAGTCGCTAGGTTTGGGGGCTTTTTGGGGGGAGTTGTAAATCCAGTGAGTTGGCAAACCTGCTTCTTTCTGGAGGAGAGCGCTTCTGTTCAAGTTGCTTATTATTACTACTTCTCTCTCGTTGTCTCCTCTCAGTGCTTGACATGAAATATTGAAACCGTTCTTTGCACTTGTGCACACTGATGCGTTGCATTGGAGGAAAGAAATAGCACCGCTCCGAATGCAACATCAGTGGATCTTTTGGAAAAAGCTTACAATGGTAAAACAAAATAACAGTGGTAAAATGAAGAAGTTGTTGTCACTTTGTTTGTTTTTCGTGTCGGGTGGCAGAAAAGCGACAGAGAACTCGCTATGCATTATGAAGAGAACATACAGAACATGTTACATCTTCCCCGGGGGAGTTCGAAATAGAAAAACAACATATCACAACAGTTTTCCCAGAGTGACTTCCCACAATCCTCCCCCCAAACCTCTGCAGCACCTCTGTGTATATACAGTACCAGTCAAAAGTTTGTACACACCTACTCATTCAAGGGTTTTTGTTTATTTTTTTGACTATTTTCTACATTGTAGAATAATAGTGAAGACATCAAAACTATTAAATAAAACATATGGAATCATGTAGTAACCAGTGATAAACAAATCCAAATATATTTGAGATCCTTCAAAGTAGCCACCCTTTGCCATGATGGAAAATTTGCACGCTCTTGGCATTCTCTCAAAGAGCTTCACCTGGAATGCGTGTCCAGTCTTGAAGGTGTTTCCACATATGCTGAGCACTTGTTGGCTGCTTTTCCTTCACTCTGCAGTCCAACTCATCACTAACCATCTCAATTGGGTTGAGGGCAGGTGATTGTGGAGGCCAGGTCATCTGATGCAGCACTCCATCACTCTCCTTCTTGGTCAAATAGCCCCTATACAGCCTGGAGGTGTGTTGGGTCATTGTCCTGTTGAAAAACAAATGATAGTCCCACTAAGCACAAAGCAGATGGGATGGAGTATCGCTGCAGAATGCTGTGGTAGCCATGCTGGTTAAGTGTGCTTTGAATTCTTAATAAATCACTGACAGTGTCACCAGGAAAGCACCCCCACACCATCATGCCTCATCCTGTGTCTCACAAAGACACAGCGGTTGGAACCAAAAATCTCTA
Organism: Oncorhynchus clarkii lewisi; assembly: GCF_045791955.1. Taxonomy (NCBI): domain Eukaryota; kingdom Metazoa; phylum Chordata; class Actinopteri; order Salmoniformes; family Salmonidae; genus Oncorhynchus; species Oncorhynchus clarkii. Next base: position 25,567,184 of record NC_092160.1, on the reverse strand, counting down.
ATTTGGACTCATCAAACCAAAGGACAGACTTCCACCGGTCTTATGTCCATTGCTCATGTCTCTTGGCCCAAGCAAGTCTCTTCTTCTTATTGGTGTCCTTTATTAGTGGTTCCTTTGCAGCAATTCAACCACGAAAACATGATTCATGCAGTCTCCTCTGAACAGTTGATGTTGAGATGTGTCTGTTACTTGAAAATCGGTTAAGCATTTACTTGGGCTGCAATTTCTGAGGCTGGTAACTCTAATAAACATATCCTCTGCAGCAGAGGTAACTCTGGGTCTTCCTTTCCTGTGGAGGTCCTCATGAGAGCCAGTTTCATCATAGAGCTTGATGGTTTTTGTGACTGCACTTGAAGAAACTTGAACATTTCTTGAAATTTTCCACAATGACTGACCTTTTATGTCTTAAAGTAATGATGGACTGTCATTTCTTTTTGCTTATTTGAGTTGTTCTTGCCATAATATGGTCTTTTACCAAATAGGGCTATCTTCTGTATACCACCCCTATCTTGTCACAACACAACTGATTGGCTCAAACACATTAAGAAGGAAAGAAATTCCCCAAATGAACGTTTAACAAGGCACACCTGTTAATTGAAATGCATTCCAGGTGACTACTGTAGCTCATGACGCTGGTTGAGAGAATGCCAAGAGTGTGCAAAGCTGTCATCAAGGCAAAATGTGGCTACTTTGAAGAATCTCAAATGTAAAATATATTTTGATTTGTTTGACACTTTTTTGGTTACTACATGATTTCATATGTGTTATTTCATAGTTTTGATGTATTCACTATTCCACTATTCTACAATGTAGAAAATAGTAAAAAAAAATAAAAAAATAACCTTGAATGAGTCGGTGTGTCAACTTTTGACTGGTACTGTATACAGAAATATAATCGCAGCATGTAAAGTGTTAGTCCCATGTTTCATGAGCTGAAATGTTACATATGCGCAACATGTGTTCTCTTAAATGTTTTGCACAAATTTGTTTATATCCCTGTTAGTGAGGTGGCAAGTAGCCTAGTGGTTAGAGTGTTTGACTAGTAACTGAAAGGTTGCAAGCTTGAATCCCCGAGCTGACAAGGTAAAAATCTGTTGTTCTGCCCCTGAACAATGCAGTTAGGCCGTCATTGAAAATAAGAATTTGTTTTTAACTGACTTGCCTAGTTAAATAAAGGTAAAATCAAAATTTGTGAGGATGTCTCCTTTGCCAAGATAATCCATCCACCTAACAGGTGTTGCATATCAAGAAGCCGATTAAAGAACATGATTTTTACACAAGTGCACCTTGTGCCGGGGACAATAAAAGGCCACTCTAAAATGTTTTGACACACATGTCTCGTGTTTTTAGGGAGCGTGCAATTGGCATGCTGACTGCAGGAATGTCCACCAAAGCTGTTGCCAGATAACTGAATGTTCATTTCTCTACCATAAGCTGCCTCCAACGTCATTTTAGAGAATTTGGCAGTACGTCCAACCAGCCTGACAACCGCAGGCCACGTGTAAGCACGCTAAGCCAGGACCTCCACATCGGGCTTCTTCACCTGCGGGATTGTCTAAAACCAGCCACTCGCACAGCTGATGAAACTGTGGGTTTGCGCAAACAAAGAATTTCTGCCCAAACTGTCAGAGACCATCTCAGGGAAGCTCATCTGTGTGCCTGTCATCTTCACCAGGGTCTTGACCTTACTGCAGTTCAGCATCGTAACCAACTTCAGTGGGAAAAATGCTCACCTTTGATGGCCATATCATGGATGAATCCCAGTTTCAACTGAACCGGGCAGATGGCAGACAGTGTGTATGGCCCCATGGTGGCAGTAGGGTTATGGTATGGGTAGGGATAAGCTACAGACAACGAACACAATTGCATTTTATTGATCGCAATGTGAATACACTGAGATACCATGATGAGATCCTGAGGCCCATTGTCGTTCCATTCATCACCTCATGTTTCAGCATGATAATGCACGGGCCCCATGTCGCATGGATCTGTACACAATTCCTGGAAGCGAAAAATGTCCCAGTTCTTCCATGGCCTGCATACTCAGCAGACATGTCCCTCATTGAGCATGTGTGGGTTGCTCTGGATCGACGTGTACGACAGCGTGTTCCATCTCCCGCCAATATCCAGAAACTTCGCACAGCCATTGAAGAGGAATGGGACAACATTCTACAGGCCACAATCAAAAACCTGATCAACTCTATGAGAAGGAGATCTGCATCAGGCGATGTGGTTGTTACACCAGACACCGAATGGTTTTCTGATCCACACCCCAACTTTTTTTTAAGGTATCTGTGACCAACAGATGCATATCTGTATTCCCAATCATGTGAAATCCATGGATTAGGGCCTAATCATTTTCATATCAATTGACTGATTTCCTTATGCAAACTGTAACTCAGTAAGATCTTTGAAATTGTTGCATGTTGGTTGCGTTAATATTTTTGTTCAATACATTCAGAAAGTATTGAGACCTCTTGACATTTCCAAATTTTTATTCTAAAATTGATTGAAAAAAATATTTCCCTCGTCAATCTACAGACAATCCTGTAACGTAACAAAATGTGGAAAAAGTCAAGGGGTCTGAATATGAATGCACTGTATATTTCTACAGATATGGAATAGAAGTGGAGCTATATTGAAGAAAGAAATCCAGTCTACTAGAGAGTTATTGAATGTACAGTGCCTTGCGAAAGTATTCGGCCCCCTTGAACTTTGCGACCTTTTGCCACATTTCAGGCTTCAAACATAAAGATATAAAACTGTATTTTTTTGTGAAGAATCAACAACAAGTGGGACACAATCATGAAGTGGAACGACATTTATTGGATATTTCAAACTTTTTTAACAAATCAAAAACTGAAAAATTGGGCGTGCAAAATGATTCAGCCCCCTTAAGTTAATACTTTGTAGCGCCACCTTTTGCTGCGATTACAGCTGTAAGTCGCTTGGGGTATGTCTCTATCAGTTTTGCACATCGAGAGACTGAAATGTTTTCCCATTCCTCCTTGCAAAACAGCTCGAGCTCAGTGAGGTTGGATGGAGAGCATTTGTGAACAGCAGTTTTCAGTTCATTCCACAGATTCTCGATTGGATTCAGGTCTGGACTTTGACTTGGCCATTCTAACACCTGGATATGTTTATTATTGAACCATTCCATTGTAGATTTTGCTTTATGTTTTGGATCATTGTCTTGTTGGAAGACAAATCTCCGTCCCAGTCTCAGGTCTTTTGCAGACTCCATCAGGTTTTCTTCCAGAATGGTCCTGTATTTGGCTCCATCCATCTTCCCATCAATTTTAACCATCTTCCCTGTCCCTGCTGAAGAAAAGCAGGCCCAAACCATGATGCTGCCACCACCATGTTTGACAGTGGGGATGGTGTGTTCAGCTGTGTTGCTTTTACGCCAAACATAACGTTTTGCATTGTTGCCAAAAAGTTCAATTTTGGTTTCATCTGACCAGAGCACCTTCTTCCACATGTTTGGTGTGTCTCCCAGGTGGCTTGTGGCAAACTTTAAACAACACTTTTTATGGATATCTTTCAGAAATGGCTTTCTTCTTGCCACTCTTCCATAAGGCCAGATTTGTGCAATATACGACTGATTGTTGTCCTATGGACAGAGTCTCCCACCTCAGCTGTAGATCTCTGCAGTTCATCCAGAGTGATCATGGGCCTCTTGGCTGCATCTCTGATCAGTCTTCTCCTTGTATGAGCTGAAAGTTTAGAGGGACTTCCAGGTCTTGGTAGATTTGCAGTGGTCTGATACTCCTTCCATTTCAATATTATCGCTTGCACAGTGCTCCTTGGGATGTTTAAAGCTTGGGAAATCTTTTTGTATCCAAATCCGGCTTTAAACTTCTTCACAACAGTATCTCGGACCTGCCTGGTGTGTTCCTTGTTCTTCATGATGCTCTCTGCGCTTTTAACGGACCTCTGAGACTATCACATTATACGGAGACTTGATTACACACAGGTGGATTGTATTTATCATCATTAGTCATTTAGGTCAACATTGGATCATTCAGAGATCCTCACTGAACTTCTGGAGAGAGTTTGCTGCACTAAAAGTAAAGGGGCTGAATAATTGTGCACGCCCAATTTTTCAGTTTTTGATTTGTTAAAAAAGTTTGATATATCCAAATAATGTCGTTCCACTTCATGATTGTGTCCCACTTGTTGTTGATTCTTCACAAAAAAATACAGTTTTATTTCTTTATGTTTGAAGCCTGAAATGTGTCAAAAGGTCGCAAAGTTCAAGGGGGCCGAATACTTTCGCAAGGCACTGTATCTCATTTGGTGTGTGATCACAGATGTCATGTCAACCTTAACTTATTATCCCTAGTTCATAATTATGCCAACGGGGAAGAATCAATTTCCTGTTAGCTGAAATTCATTTCCTTGCCATGAATGTGCTTGTTGTGTGTTTTCTGATGGTGAAAAGTCTTACCTTAGAGCGTTATGGCAGGTTTTGAGAGTTTAAGTTTAGTGGCCCCAGTCGACCATTAATCTACAGAACCGTTCCCCAGGGTACCATGCTGTACTTTAGAATTGGATTGAAGAGAGCACCTTCTCTGATCCATCCTGACCATCGTACCACTAAATACAACAGACATGGTACTGCATTTAATTGACATTATCCTTCTCCTGGTAATTAGCCAATATGAATTGGCCTGACTGGAGAATGTGTTAAAAAGTACATTATTTTTAACATCCTGTAGAAATAATTTTGTTTCTTAAGCATCCACCAGTATAGTTCTCTGTCTCTTTCTGTCTTCCTCTGTCTCTCTCTGTCTTCCTCTGTCTCGCTCTGTCTTCCTCTCGGGAAATTAATGTGGCCTCTCGGTACAGACAGCAGCACTCCTTGATGACATAACAGATAGCGCCGAGCAGCGCACACTCCGTCTCCACTCGTGGACCCTGCACCCTGACCAGGACCCTGCCCCCTGACATGGACCCCGCCCCCTGACATGGACCCCATTCCCTGACATGGACCATGCCTCCTCCTGACCAGGACCCTGCTCCCTGACCAGGACCCTACTACCTGACCAGGACCCTGCCCCCTGACATAGACCCCGCCCCCTAACATGGACCCCGCCCCCTGACATGGACCCTGACCAAGGCCCTGACCAGGACCCCACCTCCAGACATGGACCCCGCCTCCTGACATGGACCTTGTCTCCTGACATGGACCCTGACCAGGACCCTGCCCCCTGACTAGGACCCTGACCAAGACCCTGCCCCCTGACCAGGACCCTGCCCCCTGACATGAACCCTGCCCCCTGACCAGGACTCTGCCCCTGGCATGAACTCTGCCCCCTGACTAGGACCCTACCCTCTGACTAGGACCCTACCCTCTGACTAGGACCCTACCACCTGACATGAACCCTGCCCACTGACCAGGACCCTGCCCCCGGCATGAACCCTGCCCTGCCCTGACCATGGTTAGGTTGATGAGCAGAGCATTAGGATCTGATGTTTGGGTTTCCAGGAGTGAAGAATTATAATGATTACTGTCTTTCTAGCGGTCTTAACATCTTAGAAATATTCCGTTATATTTTTGCCACAATTTATTAGGGCAGTTATGGAACATTGACCACAAACCTAACACACTGTTATCCCTTTCATGTTTCCCAATACAATGTTATCGAACCAGCCCCTGTCCCTGTTTAAACATAACCCCAGAGGGCAATGTGCTTCCACTCACAACCTGACCTCACATCCAAATTAATGCCCCACCCAGATCCCTATGGGCAAAGGAGGCTCCATCCCAAATCGTTTAGTATGACTGCCCTCTATTGCATGTTCCCCCAGGGCCCAACAGAGGGCAGTCTTATCCCAGCATATACAGTTCCTTCAAAAAGTATTTATACCCCTTGACTTATTCCACATTTTGTTTTGTTCCTGCCTGAATTCAAAATTGATTAAATACACTTTTTTCTCTCTCCCATCTACACACAATACCCCATAATGACGAAGTGAAAACATGTTTTTAGAAATGTTGGCAAATGTATCCATACGCCTGAGTCAATATATGTTAGAATACCCTTTGGCAACGATTACAGCTGTGAGTCTTTTTGGGTACGTCTCTACGAGGTTTGCACACCTGGATTCTACAATATTTTCCCAATATTTTAAAATGTATTCAAGCTCTGTCAGATTGTTTGTTGATTATTGCTAGACAATCATTTTCAAGTCTTGCCAAAGATTTTCAAGCAGATTTAAGTCAAAACTGGTGGCCACTCAGAAACATTCGCTGTCTTCTTGGTAAGCATCTCCAGCGTAGATTTGGCCTTGTGTTTTAGGTTATTGTCCTGCTGAAAGGTGAATTAATTTCCCAGTGTCTGGTGGAAAGCAGACTGAACCAGGTTTCCTCTAGGATTTGTCCTGTGCTTATCTACATTCCGTTTATTTTATCCTGAAATACTCCCCAGTCCTTAATGATTACAAGCCTACCCATAACATAATGCTTGAAAATATGGAGCATGGTACTTAGTAATGTGTTATATTGGATTTGCCCCAAACATAACACTTTGTATTCAGTACAAAAAGTTAATTGCTTTGCCACATTTCTTGCAGTATTACTTTAGTGCCTTGTGGCAAACAGGATGCATGTTTTGGAATAAATGTTTTTCTGTACAGGCTTCTGTTTCACTAAATCTGTGTTTGAAATTCACTGCCCTTAACAATAATTGTACGTGTGGGGTACAGAGATGAGGTAGTCATAAAAAAATCATGTTAAACATTATTATTGCACACAGAGTGAGTCCATTCAACTTAAGACTTATATATATATATGACTTGTTAACCAAATTAACTAATTTAGGCTTGCCATATCAAAGGGGTTGAATACTTATTGACTCGAGACATTTTAGCTTAAGATTTTTTATTAATTTGTAAAAAATGTGACATTGTGGGGCATTTTGTGTAGGCCAGTGACAGAAATGTCTCAATTGAATCCATAAATTCAGGCTGAAACACAACAAAACGTGGTTTTGTGGTTCCACAACGGGTGAAAAAGGGCACTTTGTCTCACTGTGCCAATATATTGAATGAATACAACCTGAACAAAAATGTCTTTGTACTTTTACATGTGGACCGATTTGCAAAGTATTTATTTGGAAAGAAGAAAAACATATTTATACCGCTTTCTGCAGCAGCTTAGATAACTAATATAATGCATTGATTCAAAACATGTTAAATAACAGCATTTCTACATTTGCTGAATTGAATAGATTCAATATTTCTGTCATGATGAATTATCTTTATTGATGTACGACTACAAGTTCTCACGGGACTCCAAATGTCATTTACATGTGAGTCATTTACACTCACGGAGTGGGTGGGTTGGTGGGCTTACACATTACACAAGCCGTTGGGGTGTGATTGATCTTTGCATGGAGGGCGTGTGTAAAGGAGCTAACAGTGGCCCTTCCACCAGCGGATGTGAATGTTGGGAGAATGAGAGGGAATTCTCCTAGGGGTGAGGCAGGAAGCTGAGGCCTTAAGGGGATGTTGATGGGTGTGAGGCCTCAATGCTAGAAGGGAAAGGGCCCAAGGCAAGAAAGACAAGGCGTATTTGTTCCTCTTCCGAAATAGTATTTGTAATAAATATTTTCCATGTAATTTTCCCATGTTAATACAGCTTCAATGAAAAGCACAATATTAAAACATGGAATAAAATAGAATATCTTTATTTTACCTAGAGGGAACTTTGGTTGTGGCTTTCGGAGGAGATAATGAACAGATACAGTAACAGCACAATACACATGAAGGGTACAAGTACATTATACAAGATGAACACCCCACAAGAATCAATGTTCATTTAAAAGCTGTGTTGATGGCCCTCTACTGGATTCGGCGAGCTGAAGGTAATACTGCATGTCTATTGTATAGAGGGGACTTGTACAATATTATTGTAGAAATCAGGCCTCCCGAGTGGCACAGCAGTCTAAGGCACTGCATCTCAGTGCTAGAGGTGTCACTACAAACACGGGTTTGATTCCAGGCTGTATCACAAACAGCTGTGATTGGGAGTCCCATAGGGCGGTGCACAATTGGCCCAGCGTTGTCTGGGCTAGTGTGTGGCCAGAGTAGGCCATCATTGTAAATAAGAATTTCTTCTTCTTACTTGCCTAGTTAAATCAAAAATGATGATGTCTCTGAGAACCTTTGTTTGTTGGTCCCTTTCTATCTTTCCAGCTGCACAACTCTATTCTATGGCATTTTAGCTAGCCATGTGAGTGAGCCAAACCAAGCAATTATGCTGAACTGGAGAACACGTTCAACAAAACATTTATAGAATGACTGCAGAACACTACAGTCATCGTAATATATAAGTGGTTAGTCTTTCCTGCCATTTCTACATAGCAGACCATATAAAAAATAAAAAAATTGCCAGTGTCTTTATGATAAGACCAATTAGCCAATTACTCAAATTATGATTATTCTGTGCGAAAATCATAATAACAACCTCATGGGCCTATTAGCTTTTTCTTAAATGTATACAAAAAACTAAAATACCCCTCCCCCACCTTCCATTTAGACCAGCCCAACAGGTATTTACCCACACTGCCCTCTGGCAAAGATTTTCTATATTGACAAGATGGTCGACTGACCTCTCTAGCGGGAGGAAGGCGGATCAGGATCAGGAGGGAACATTCTAGACAATAATATTTTATAGAAAACATATCAATACACTCGCAACAACCTAAGCATTATTAAACTTCTATTTGATCAAATAAGCCTCACCTATCAAAATAGCAATTAACTTTAATCTTGACCATATTTGACACTCTCTCACTGCCCCCCCCCCCCCCCCAAAAAAAACTCTTCACTTGGTCTGCTTAACATTATAAGCGTTATGCAGACCAGTTCTGCTTAATATGCATGGACAGATTTTGGGCAGAATCAACCCTCTTGCTTGCTTCGGTTGTTTCTGTTGCAAGAGCACAGGTACAGTACATGTAATTAAAGCTGCAGTCTATGATCGGTGCATCCATTTTCAAAACAAGTGAAGATCATATGGTTTGTGTTTTTTTTGAATCCCGGAGTACCTCTTTAAGTTCTGTCTATTGATTTTACTTGTATAGTATTTGGAAAAAGCATACACAGAGTAGAGCCTCCCGAGAGCTAAGGGATGACAGATGCTGGTGACAAACTTTCAGTCAGACAGTTTCAAAGCTTCTGCGAGGTCCAGTTTTTCAGGCAGGGGAGTTATCTTCTTCTTCTTTTGGCTGTCCCCTGTGTACGGAATCTGACACAGTTGCCATGGTAACAGGCCCATGAGACCATATAAGAGGGAACCTCAGAGCGGAATACCCGCGTTTGTTCATTTAGAAAGTCTCTTGAAATGGATAAAATCCCCTCTGGACATCTAGCAGTTTCTGTTCTGCACCTTTTGAGGGTTTTGTTTGTGTTAGATAAGTAGCAAGCCAGAAAGGAGCTTATAGCCTAGGTCTGTTGCATGGAGTTGACGTGGTGGTAGCTGAAGTAGACATCCAATTAATTCAGGGAAATAAATGCAGATGTGTGAGTGATGGCCTTAAAGGATAACTTTAACACTTGTGTTAAATTAACTAAAAACATTGGAACAAGACGAGAAAATGTAATCAGGGGTGTTGTTCAATATCACATTAATGGTACTTAAATTGTTTGGGTATACTGTTAAAATTAGTTGGGAATCTAAGTATTCCTTTTCCATTTCAAATAGATGCAGGGGGATTTAATCTCAAGGGAATTGTCGACTACAATAATAAACATTAAAATACAGCGTCCAACCAACCTCACACATCAAACTGCCAAGTGGTAAGTGGGTAATGGCCAATAATGCATTTCCATATTCATTTCATGCTTGTAATTTTACTCAGGTTGGACAAACATTTACAGTTAGGAGGAACAAGAGCGAAGCACTGAAGTGGCAGGAGTTCAATACTGCAAATGGATGGATCTCTCTCTCTCTCTCTCTCTCTCTCTCTCTACCTCCTCCCCACACAGACAGGCCTTAAACCACGACAGGATAGAGGGAGCGAGTCCTCGGGGCCTTTCCCTTTTCACATCAGCTGTCAATCAGGTGGACCTCTACCAATGACGTTGTGTGGATTACATAATACATTTATTGTGTCCCTTTCAGGAAATGTGTCTTGCGTCTCATCGCAAATAGCACATCATTACCACATTCAGTGCGATATAAACATTTTATTTCCCCAAAAAATGCTAACCTCACCTGTTATTGGTAATGGTGAAAGGTTAGCTCGTTTTGAAGGCATGGAAACCGAAGGTGAGAACACTTTGGATGATGTGTAGTATATGGATGTGATCTCCTAATGAAGTTGAATGTTTGTTGTCCCTTCTTATCTGTCTGTTGAATCCCAGTGGATTATAGTACCAAGGTATTTCTACCTTTTATTTGCTCAGAATCCACTGTGCAGAATGGAATTCGTCAGTCACGATTCACATAACACTTGAACAACATACAAGATCCTAAAAGGTATTCGGCTATAGATTCTGTTACATCCTGATCAATTGGATCAAATTATGGCCTGTGTCAGTATAAATACATTTGAAATGATATCAAGTTAACATCTCCTGAAAGACATGCTATGGAAGACTAGTTGCACATTTTTTATGTCAGATTGTGTCTTGAATGTTGGCTGAATTGTTGAATATGACATACTATTCATACATTTCTTGAAACAACACTTTTTTTGATTTAGGAAACGTTTATTATTTTAATCATTGGTCGGGGAAAGTCTGCCCCTTTCTGCCAAATACAATAATTATATATTTAGGGAACCTCTTTTTGGCTCGGGTACCCAGACAAACACGTTCATACATTTTTTACATTTCAGTTATTTAGCAGCAACTCATGTCCAGAGCAATTTACAATAGTGAGTGTGTGCATTTGTTGTACTGGTCCAGCATGGGAATTGAACCCAAAACCTTGGTGTTGAATTCACTGTGCTATACCAACTGAGTCACATGGGACCTAATAAAAATTATGTTTTCAGTTGGTGAGGGATGCTATTCGAAACTGTGTCTGTGCACTTACACAATAGTAGCTCCAGCTGTGGCTTTCTTCAGTGTTCCTGGACAGAAACTAACCACTCGGCCATCCCCTCTTGAGTAATCACACATGTGTCATCCAGCCAGACACTCACGCCATGAAAAATAAGATAATTGGCCAGAACAACAGGGAAGAACAAATGGAGGCGAGTCACTATCTCTTCAGGCTATTCATCTAAGGCCAACCTTTCAAAGGCTATCGGGAATGCATGCAGTAGAACTAAGTAGAGAAGCAGAGGGAATGTAAAGGCAGATTTTATTCAAATTGACAGGCAAACATTTTATTTCAATAAAAAAAATACAAAAATGTGAAAGGAAGAAAAACTTGAAAAGGATTCGTCAAGGCTCGTTTGGCAAAATGGAACAATTGTCTCATTATGCTGGCTAAAGGTAGCAGAGCATATTAGTTGGTTTGTTTATTAATTATTTGATAGGTGTGTTTCTGTTCGGCTAATCCTCTGTATTTACAACACAGCAGAAATTCTAATTAGACTACAGTAATCACACATAAGCACAAGCTAGTCAAAATCAATCAAATAAATAAATAATTAAAGGACGGCTAGAGAGAGAGAGAGAGAGAGAGAGTTTATTTTGTGGATTTGTTTAGTTAGCCTTCCACTTAAACCTAACCACATTCGACATGCTCACCTTAGTAAGTCCTCCCGCCTCTCCCTCCTTTTCTGTTTTGAGATTTACCTCGGTCCCCCCACACACTTCAAGGTATTGCCGATGTTCCAACCTCGGTCTGTAGCTTTTGGAACAGTTTGGGCTAAAAACGAAGAATACCCCACCATCGAACAGTGAGACTCTCACAAACACGTTTTGTTTTGCTGTACAATGCCCACAAGCCTCACAAGACTTGTGTGAAGGTAGCCCAGTACCAGCCCAAAAATGAATGGAACGGAATAGGCATTTCAACATCAAAGGTCTGCCATTCCACTGTAAAATATATCTGTTACATATCTTATATCTTTCACATATTAGACAGACATTTCAAAACACACTTTCTTTTGATCTATTTTTTGAACATCTGTTTGTTATGCATGAATATGTTATTCAGTGTGTTTCTATGGGCTAATACCAGTAAGGTCAAATTCAATGTTTCATTAAATCGTTTTTACATGTATTTTTTTTATACCTACCGGGTCCCAAAAGTTTGAATGATATGACCATTGTAGAACAAATCCACATGTTCTCTTCGTCAAACACCCCCCCAAATTCCTATATACATATTCAGGTATAAGTTTCCATGGTTTAGGCTGGACAGCACCTCCTACTGGACAGTGGATTTATCTTCAGCCATGTCTTTGGTCTCCCACACAGGGTTATAAACAAGCCCTTGCTTAGCTTTGATCTTTGTCACTGATTACTACCAATGTGCTATCATGAGAATCATTATTGAAGGAGCTCCACTTCATAACAAAATAGATTCACTGCTGCTATCAAAAGTTATTCCTCCTCCTCTTCCTCCTCCTCCTCTTCCTCTCCTTCTCCTCTCCTCCTTGGACTCGGAGAACCGGTTTCTCTAAGGGATCCTGTCCTTGGTCTTGGAGAGCCTGTCTCTGATACCCAGTGTGCCAAAATCACTTATACATGACCCCATCCCATATCCCTCCATTTAGGGTTGTACTCTGTTCAGCCAGAAGGGGAGTGGCCCCCCGGTGGCCTGGTTCCTCTCTACATTTCTTATTGCATTCCTTTTAGTTTTTCTTGTCCACTGGAAGAATGTTGTATTTATGTTGTTGTGCTTAACACATACAGTATTTGAAACCTAATGGGATTTCATTGAATTAGGCTGTAAGTGCTTAACAATTCTCCATGCATAAGACATCAAATGTAGGTGTTAATTATAACCCACACTTGCATACAAGAACTATACCACAAATCTTTCACTACCCTGTGCTCTCTAAGTATGAGGCTCTATTACCTTTCAGTATTTTCTACCTCAATTCAATATCCATTGAAAGCTGTGCCACTGCCACCTCACTCTAACCTCGGACAAGAATCGCTAGTAGTCAATTGTAAAAGCAGTCAAAGTCACCAGCTCCAGAATCTTTTGTTACGGTTCATAGATGCTCTGCTCTAGCGGTAGCTAGAGACAACCGACACACACTGACAATAACATTTCCAGTAATGGAGTATTTTACAGCCCCCTGTTCACCACGTAGTTAGTTAGAAATAATTGCATACATAGTAATACACTACAGCTTGTGTGAGATTTGTTGAAAGAAGCGTCACTATGTACCATTTGGTACCAGGTACCAATTGTGTTGAATTATTTAAGGTAAAGTGTCTGTTCTAACAGTGCCTTGAAAAAGTATAATCCCCCTTGGCCTATTTCCTATTAAAATTGCATGACAAAACCTTAATTTAAATAGATTTGTATTTGTATTTCATGTAATGGACATTCACAAAATAGTCAAAATTGGTGAAGTTAAATGAAAAAAAATACTTGTTTCAAAAAATAAAATAAAATAAAACATTGAAAAGTGGTGCGTACACACAGTGCCTTGCGAAAGTATTCGGCCCCCTTGAACTTTGCGACCTTTTGCCACATTTCAGGCTTCAAACATAAAGATATAAAACTGTATTTTTTTGTGAAGAATCAACAACAAGTGGGACACAATCATGAAGTGGAACGACATTTATTGGATATTTCTAACTTTTTTAACAAATCAAAAACTGAAAAATTGGGCGTGCAAAATGATTCAGCCCCCTTAAGTTAATACTTTGTAGCGCCACCTTTTGCTGCAATTACAGCTGTAAGTCGCTTGGGGTATGTCTCTATCAGTTTTGCACATCGACAGACTGACATTTTTTCCCATTCCTCCTTGCAAAACAGCTCGAGCTCAGTGAGGTTGGATGGAGAGCATTTGTGAACAGCAGTTTTCAGTTCTTTCAACAGATTCTCGATTGGATTCAGGTCTGGACTTTGACTTGGCCATTCTAACACCTGGATATGTTTATTTTTGAACCATTCCATTGTAGATTTTGCTTTATGTTTTGGATCATTGTCTTGTTGGAAGACAAATCTCCGTCCCAGTCTCAGGTCTTTTGCAGACTCCATCAGGTTTTCTTCCAGAATGGTCCTGTATTTGGCTCCATCCATCTTCCCATCAATTTTAACCATCTTCCCTGTCCCTGCTGAAGAAAAGCAGGCCCAAACCATGATGCTGCCACAACCATGTTTGACAGTGGGGATGGTGTGTTCAGCTGTGTTGCTTTTACGCCAAACATAACGTTTTGCATTGTTGCCAAAAAGTTCAATTTTGGTTTCATCTGACCAGAGCACCTTCTTCCACATGTTTGGTGTGTCTCCCAGGTGGCTTGTGGCAAACTTTAAACAACACTTTTTATGGATATCTTTAAGAAATGGCTTTCTTCTTGCCACTCTTCCATAAAGGCCAGATTTGTGCAATATACGACTGATTGTTGTCCTATGGACAGAGTCTCCCACCTCAGCTGTAGATCTCTGCAGTTCATCCAGAGTGATCATGGGCCTCTTGGCTGCATCTCTGATCAGTCTTCTCCTTGTATGAGCTGAAAGTTTGGAAGGACGGCCAGGTCTTGGTAGATTTGCAGTGGTCTGATACTCCTTCCATTTCAATATTATCGCTTGCACAGTGCTCCTTGGGATGTTTAAAGCTTGGGAAATCTTTTTGTATCTAAATCCGGCTTTAAACTTCTTCACAACAGTATCTCGGACCTGCCTGGTGTGTTCCTTGTTCTTCATGATGCTCTCTGCGCTTTTGACGGACCTCTGAGACTATCACAGTGCAGGTGCATTTATACAGAGACTTGATTACACACAGGTGGATTGTATTTATCATCATTAGTCATTTAGGTCAACATTGGATCATTCAGAGATCCTCACTGAACTTCTGGAGAGAGTTTGCTGCACTGAAAGTAAAGGGGCTGAATAATTTTGCACGCCCAATTTTTCAGTTTTTTATTTGTTAAAAAAGTTTGAAATATCCAATAAATGTCGTTCCACTTCATGATTGTGTCCCACTTGTTGTTGATTCTTCACAAAAAAATACAGTTTTAATATCTTTATGTTTGAAGCCTGAAATGTGGCAAAAGGTCGCAAAGTTCAAGGGGGCCGAATACTTTCGCAAGGCACTGTATGTATTCACCCCTTTTGTTATGATGCCCCTAAATAAGATCTGGTGCAACCAATTACCTTCAGAAGTCACATAATTAGTTAGATTGTACACAGGTGGACTTTATTTAAGTGTCACATGAACTGTCACATGATCTCAGTATATATAAACCTGTTCTGAAAGGCCCCAGAGGCACCATAAAAAACAAGGAGCTCTCTAAACAGGCCAGGGACAAAGTTGTGGAGAAGAACAGATCAGGGTTGGGTTATAACAAATTATCAGAAACTTTGAACATCATTAGCACCATCATTAGCACCATTAAATGCATTATAAAAACATTGAAAGAATATGGCACCACAACAAACCTGCCAAGAGAGGGCCGCCCACCAAAACTCACAGACCAGGCAAGGAGGGCATTAATCAGAGAGGCAATAAAGAGACCAAAGATAACCCTGAAGGAGCTGAAAAGCTTCACAGCAGAGATTGGAGTATCTGTCCATAGGATCACTTTAAGCCGTACACTCCGCAGAGCTGGGCTTTACGGAAGAGTGGTCAGAAAAAAGCCAATGCTTAAAGAAAAAATAAGCAAACATGTTTGGTGTTCGCCAAAAGGCATGTGGGAGACTCCACAAACATATGGAAGAAGTTACTCCGGTCAGATGAGACTAAAATTGAGCTTTTTGGACATCAAGGAAAATGTCTGGCGCAAACCCAACACATTCTCATCACCCCGAAAACACTATCCCCACAGTGAAGCATGGTTCACAGTGGCAGCATCATGTTGTGGGGATGTTTTTAATTGGCAGGGACTGGGAAACTGGTCAGAATTAAAGGAATGATGGATGGCACTAAATACAGGTAATTTCTTGAGGGAAACCTGTTTCAGTCTTCCAGAGATTTGAGACTGGGACGGAGGTTCACCTCCAGCAGGACAATGACCCTAAGCATACTGCTAAAGCAATACTCAAGTGGTTTAAGGGGAAACATTGAAATGGTTTGGAATGGCCTAGTCAAAGCCCAGACCTCAATCCAATTGAGAATCTGTGGTATGACTTAAAGATTGCTGTACACTAGCAGAACCCATCCAACTTGAAGGAGCTGGAGCAGTTTTGCCTTGAAGAATGGACTAAAATCCCTGTAGCTAGATGTGCGAAGCTTACAGAGACATACCCCAAGAGACTTGCAGCTGTAATTGCTGCGAAAGGTGGGTCTAAACAGTATTGACTTTGAATAGTTATGCATGCTCAGGTTTTCCGTTTTTTTCTTTATTGTTTGTTTCACAATAAAAAATGTTTTGCATCTTCAAAGTGGTAGGCATGTTGTGTAAATCAAATGATACAAACCCCTCAAACATCCATTTTAATTCCAGGTTGTAAGGTAACAAAATAGGAAAAATGCCTAGGGGGGTGAATACTTTTGCAAGCCAAAGTAATATGTAGTTTTTAATACCATGTAAATTCCAGGTATGTACCAGCTTTAACCAGGCTGTAAAATAATGTTTTACCGCAGTTTATTTTAAAATGATTTTTCAGCAGAAATATTAGTGACCCAATGCCTTTCACTGGTGAAACTTAAGCAAAGAAAGGAGCCCCTCACTATGTTCTTCCAATGCAATATATATGTACAGTATGTTTCTGCGTAAGTGATTATGAAAAAGTGTTCTGTAGCCTAAAAGGGAAAACTACATGAGCTTATTAAAGAAAGTATCATCCAATGAAGCATAGCTGTGTTTTGCTTCCTGTGTCCATCGTCCTCCCACTTCTCTCTTCCTTTCATGCGGGAACACTGACAGAGGCCGGTAATCTTGCTTTCCCTAATTAATTTCTCTCTCGATTTAAATAGATTTTCTGCTCAACAATAATTTGCTCTCATTAATCTGCTCCTCCTTCCCAGACTCTAACTAAACATCTTGATGCTGTTTTGGCGGGGGTTGGTGGAGGGGGGGGGGGGGGGGCGATGTTATCACAACACATTTCTCGTGATGTCGTCAAGCCCATTTGTATAAAAGTCTCGGGGAATAATGTATGTGATATGTGACACAGTTGATTAGCAGGGATTTTCAGACGGAGCCTACAGTTGATTAGCAGTGATTTTCAGAAGGAGCCTACCGTTGATTAGCAGTGATTTTCAGAAGGAGCCTACAGTTGATTAGCAGTGATTTTCAGATGGAGTCTACAGTTGATTAGCAGTGATTTTCAAATTGAGCCTACAGCTGATTAGCAGTGATTTTCAGAAGGAGCATACAGTTGATTAGCAGTGATTTTCAGAAGGAGCCTACAGTTGATTAGCAGTGATTTTCAGAAGGAGCCTACAGTTGATTAGCAGTGATTTTCAGAAGGAGCCTACAGTTGATTAGCAGTGATTTTCAGAAGGAGTCTACAGTTGTTGTTTTTTGGATGGATCTATGTGACAGACTGTTACAGATGGAGGAATGGTGCATGGCTAAAAATCTTAGTCATTTCCATTTTAGAGCCCATACACAATGGCCTCCACAGCAGCCAATTACGTCTCTCTTTATAGTTGTGTTATGTTCCAAGCAAAACTTACTCTTCAATTCCATTATATTCTCCCCATTAACCAAGTAAAAAAGAATGTACAGTAATTCAGGAAAAAATGGGTTTACGGACAGCAGCTAATCATAAATTGTTGATAAATGATGTATTTGCAATTTTAACACAGCAACATTGATTATTTCCCATGAGGTAGAACAGCTATGGATTGTATCTTGAATGAAGTATAACATGCAACAACACAGTCAATAATTTTCATTGATTCATTCCCCACAGTTAATTATTTTGAGAGACTGGCATCGAAAATTGAACTTTTTTCATTAAATTACTTTATTTCTTATTTTCTAAGATGAAGCGTTGCTCACCATTCAATATTTAGGGATCAAGGCCCCCTTCAAAATCAACTGCTCCTCACCCAGTCTGACTTCTGAGCGGGGCCGGTTATTCTGATCAATGCCTTTCATTTACTCGACGTTTCGATCCACACCACATAATTTCACCTGTTTTCCGCCTCATCCTGAAAGAAAATGATCATTGGATTGGCACAAAAGCAGGGTTTATACTCAGCTTGGAACCTCTATTGTTGAACAGAAGCCTCAAGAGGATGCTGTTACCCAGACGGTTAAGTCTGTTAACTGCCTGACCTCTAAGTCCTGCCTTGCATTGAATAGACTGTTAGCTTTCTATCGGTCTGTACATCTGGAACCTGAATGCAATGTCTGATACTCAGCACTAGAAACATAGCCCTTGAACTAGATTTAACTGGTGTTTTTCCTTCATTTAAACCTAATGCCTGAATGAAATAAGAATTTCAGAGGAATGTGTAGCTTCTGGGAGGTTACAAAGCTGGAGCTATGTACTTTGTACAATGTTTATTGGGCATAGCCTTGTTTTGAAAATAGATAATACGGTGAAGGATGATATGAACCGTCTCCTTTTTCAAAGTAAACCTTTTGCTCATTCTGAAATACAGAGACATTTTCAGTAGATACATTTTGGTCTCGATTTTAATGAAACAAGCATCGATCTGCAGAGCTTTCAGAAGTTGACATTTCTCCATCAAAGTGAACCCTCTTAGGTGTTGGCATGGCTCAACCATCTGTCCTAATTCATCCTCTCTCCTCCATACCTTGCTCCTCTCTCTTCAGCACAGTTACATTTTTGACTCAATCCACACCCAACACCACAATCCTCCTATTCCAATAGCTGATTGTCTGAGCAGGGTACTTGTTGCCCATTTGTAAGTCCCTCCCCTCTCTTCATTCCCTATATGAGTTTTTCATATTAGTTGCGGCTGGCTGACGAAGTCATATTGTTTTTATTACATACAATGAGTAGTTTTGTCCATGGTGTTGGTTTGTTTACCAGATTTAAGCTTGTGGGAGGCAGAGGGAGGCTGACAGCTGTTTCTTTCCGATTGGGAAGCTCTCGAGTGCATGGTTTGAAAACTCATTCAGGGACAATAGGAAAACAACGTATTTTAATAGCTACAATTAATGTTCGAAAACAAATAAACGGATAGAGAAAAAATGACATTATTGAAACAGTGGAGGAGGGACAGGGGCATAAAGGTTTGCCTTTTTAAAGACAGTTATATGGATAGTTAACTTTTCTCATCCAGACAGTATTTATCCAGTAGTTTGTTAGTTGGTCCAGAATCTCCTGGCTAGTATGGATTTTCACTGAAGAAACTGCCAGTGGTGCATTCAAAACGCTTCCGCCTCCCCCTCTCTTACCCTGTTTTGAATACACCACAAGCTATCTACTGTAATACTGTCCGGTCCTACTACCATTGCTACATGCTCCACAAATGCTAGCCAGGAGATGAAACAACAACACCCAAATAAAGGGATCTATCTCTTTATACTGTAAATAATGGTAACCATTACAGGGTTATTTTATTTGATATATCGGGGGCTGAGATGGAGATAGTTACTGTATTCAATCCCAGTGATTATTCATCATACCCCATTTTGCACTCAGAATGAAAATGTAAGCCTCTTTTTGCCTTTATGCCACAAAGAAAAAAAACAAAGTGTGTGTTGAACGAAGAAAACTAAGAAAGCATTGTATTGTGGATGGGCAGAACAAATCAGTGTCTGACTACAGATGTGGTTGAATCATGCAGCTAGGAAACAGCAACAAACTCAAGCAAGTTGATATGACGAGTTTATATCCAAAACCCTCTATATCCACCGAAATTGTGCATTTGTGTTTTTTCTAAAGAAGTGATTGCTAGTTGGTACCATCAGTGTGTAAATATGACTGTTCTCAGAGGTTTCACGAATATATGTTAAATGCTACATATCCATTGTTTAGCTGGAATGGAATGTGGGTATCCTGTGTCTTTCACTGTCATATGTGGTTGTGCCACCTAGCTGTCTTAAGATCAATGTGATTACTGTAAGTCGCTTTGGATAAGAGCATCTGATAAATGACTCAATTGTTAACTGTAAATGTTTTACATGCGGTATTTAATATATTTTGTTATCATGTTTTGAATATTGATGTCACAAATGCATCATTTGTACAGTTCTTTATGTAGTTATGTATTACATGTGACTGTAAAACATAGCAGTACTACTTATTCCTCTGAGAGTGAGGTGGATACTATATATTTCATTTAGCAAAACATTTTTTTACAATTATTTGTCTCTCTAAAAGGAAACAATCAACTACATGTCTGTCAATAGACACAATCTCTTTTTATAATTTCTTTAAACAATAAAAAGTAATTTACCCACATTTATGAAAATGGATATATAGCGTTTTGGAATTAAACTCTTCATATATATATATAAGGTCCAAATGTCACATTTTAAGATGGTTTTGTTTTGTGACTATTGTCAGTGGATCCCAGACAACCTTGGTGTGTACAGTGACTGATAGCTAGTATCATCTACTGACTGCAACATCAAATAGACACATCCATCCTATAGCATGACTCGATACCAGAAACATTTCTTATAAATACAGCCTATAGGCCAGGTGAAATATTCCATTGAGGAGGACAGAAATGCAATATTGAAAGCAGTTTCCTGATAGTGTTATTATATTTTACACACACACACGGCTCCACTGTTATCCTACTGACAAGCCTATCTGTATGTATCTTTATGCATACACTATTTCAAAAACCAGTGACCTAGTTATTTAAATGTCTTATTCTCAAATCCAACGGAGACATGATAAATAGTGATTTGTCTCTTGCCTAGACTCTTAGATTCTAGGTGTGTGTGCATACACATGTGTTTCTGCGTGTTCTTTTATAACCAGTAATGATGAAGGCATCGATATTGTAATTGCCATTTACCACTTGTAATAGTATTTATTGCTAAAAGATAATAATCCTAAGGTCATGGTGTATTGTGGTTATTGGCATTGCTTGAATGCTTCTTAGCCAATCAAAACGCCGGATCTATATCTTTTATGAAGGTCATTCAGAAACAAATACAAGTCTTTCCATAATGGGCGATCACACCTTTTGCATATGCAGTCAAATTGAAATTATTGGTTGATTAGCGCACATATTCAAGATGAACAGACTTTTCCAACAGACCTGAGATTCTAACCAGCAATCCTCCAGCTGCTGGCCCGCCTTTCTAACATGGAGGTTCTCACTACACATCACTTTCCTTGGCTGTGATACTTTGCAGCGCTCTTGAAAATAAAATATTACAGTAACACAATGAAAATCTGATTGATCCAAATACCAATTAGTAGCAAAAGATCAGATTTGCTCTAGCCACCATTTTATTCTGAACACTAGACTAGACCATTAACCGAATTCTAAAACC
Organism: Oncorhynchus clarkii lewisi; assembly: GCF_045791955.1. Taxonomy (NCBI): domain Eukaryota; kingdom Metazoa; phylum Chordata; class Actinopteri; order Salmoniformes; family Salmonidae; genus Oncorhynchus; species Oncorhynchus clarkii. The sequence goes on along the minus strand of NC_092160.1, from coordinate 25,545,710 downwards.
TGCTATAAGGAAAACCGACCATTTGCATGACCAAGTAATTATTATTATTTTTTAGTGATACTATAGGCTTTTTATTATTACCACTATTTTATTTTCTGTTTCTTTTTAGTTTTCTACATTTAGATGTACAGCATGACTTGTACTATGTAATGTCGAGATTAAGATTAATATGAGTTTGAAAAGATAAAAATAATTTGTTTGTTTTTAGTTTTAGGATAGCACATCAAGTTTTATTTCCAACAAGCTCAAACATTCTAATATCAGAATTAGATGTTCATCCATGTTTCTCAAATGTCACATTTTTAAGGTGAAGTTTCGGCATTAATATCAAAATCTTAAGGATAGGCTATAACTAGGTAGTTTATTTAACTAGGAAAGTCAGTTGAGAACAAATTCTTATTTACAATGACGGCCTAACACGCCAATTGTGCACCACCCTATGGGACTCCCAATCACAGCTAGATGTGATACAGCCTGGACTGCCAGGGACTGTAGTGACACCTCTTGCACTGAGATGTTGTGCCTTGGACCACTGTGACACTCGGGAACCCAGGTTTAAAACAAAAGTAACTTTCAATCACTTGATTCAATCTTGCAACCTTTGGCCCTTTAGAATCGGAGGCAGACGCTTATGCCCATCTGCCATTCCTGCCCGCGAAGCCCTGGCAAAAAAAAAAAAAAAACGTACTTGAAGGTAACAGTGCTCACTGTTGCCCCTAGTGGCCGGTTTCTATGTCATCTCCCGATGTCCTCAGACATGAATGGACGTCGAAAACTGACCTGGCTGTTTATTTCTTATATTCTATCTGGTATGGGATAGAAAATATGTAAAGATGACCCTCTCTTGTGCCCTAACCCTTACCATAACTCTAACTTACAAATCACATTTTTCAAGGCAAATTTATCACAACGCGGGAAGAAAAAAAAAGCTCCTTGGTCTGAGTGGTGAGTCAAAAAGGAATTACAGTAATTGTCAGCGCGCAAATCCTTTGTGTCTATCAGTTCTTTCTGCAGAAGCTAAAGGGGTGCTTTTGCAGCCTTGAAAATAAGGTGTCTGAAGGACAGCTCTATGGTGAAGAGAGGAAATCCAATGAGTTTATGGAACGCATCTCTGGCATTTACAGGAAACATATTCCGCTGTTGTTGCTGTCCCTATTCCTTTCTCTCTGTCACCGTTGGCGATCCATTATTTGTCTTGCTTCTATTTTACAGCCTGAAGTCAGCCCCCTCCCCCTTTAGCTTGGTTTTGCCAATAAAACAGACATACACTTATCTTGTAGCATTGATCAAAAATCACCACAAATAGTTATCAAGCCGTAATAATAATACATGGTCAAAAAGAGAGCAGTACAAGGTAACATAGGGGTAGCACCCTTTGCCACAGCAAGCTGGTATTGCTTTTCATGTGTAATGGCAATAAGGTTATGCTCTGTGGTCATCTGGAGATGTTCTTTCTCACGACATCATTAAGACAACAATGTCTTACCTACCTTATATGTAAGTTTGAATTACACAGTAATGAATGGGTAATATGAACATATAAAATAGGAATGAAAACATCACAGCTATACAGAATAAGTAGAGGACGGTGAACCCATGAACCGTGAGTCCCACCCCATAAGTCTATGGTACTTTACTGTGAGAGTTCATAGATTACATGGAAGAGACATTCCTGGGGCATAAATGGAGGCTTAAACAACTAGCTTTATCCCTCCATGCCATCTAAGTGACGTTTAGAGCATATGTCACTTAGGCCTCCATTGGTTTTATATTAGCACATAAGGTTGTCATGTTTTGTCAGAATGTGTACAGGTGTTTTGATGCATATAGGACGTCTTTGATGCATTTTAGTCAGAGAAAGAGGAAAGGGGTGATCGTTTTTACAGATGACATTGACATACATATGCATCGATGCTCATATCTGAACCATAAAATAGCTATTTTACCAACATCATTAGATTTTTTTCAAATTAATTGTAAGCAGAAGTTATTAATTATGAAAATATAATTACTGTTAGAACCAGTTCAACAAACTGTACTTACTTACATGAGGAGCATAGATCTTCCATGTGTGGAACGCCGTTTGGGTCTTTGCGTGTCAAAAAAGAAACGCATCAAATAACACTATTTGACGCATCGAGCACACACACCGGCCACCACGTGTTTACAATACCACATTGTTAATAAGACATTATTTGTTAGACTGAATGGGAAAACGTCTGTAGCAAAGGTTCATCCAATTGGCCACAGAAAAGAGGGGTATGAAAATCGGTCTGTGATGATAAAGTGCACATACAAACAATGCCTTGATCACACCGACAGCATCATTGCGCAAAATAGTATGCAGCATCTTCTGGATATGTGTGCCACAAAAGTTTCCATTTCCATTTCTGTCAAGCCACGTGTACAGTATGACGCAAGCGTTGGATAAATCCAAGGTATTCACCACACAGAATGCACTGCAACTGCCTCTGCAACGCAATGCTGCAAGGCAAATGCAGCGTTCCATTGGAAATGAATGTACCAAAATGCAATGATGCTGTTGGTGTGATCGAGGTGTAAACATTGCTAAATGGGTTTCTATCCGTCACATTAAAAAATTTGTTATATAGCGAATGTGCCCACTCTGGTATTGGCATGGAATTATTATGAACAAAATATAGAGATTCTTTTTAAGGCAGCCAAGCATCGATCATCATGTCACCAGAATAAGATCCTCAATATTTATTGGAAAGGAGCATCAAGCTCATCACCTTGCACATTCACCACCTTGTGAATTTCATTGTAACTTATTTAATCGGTAGTCTAATAAACTGTATGCTTTCCCGAGTCACACAACATGTCATCGCGTGACTCCAAGTTTACTTTGATGTGATAGTTATTACATCAATATTTGCACATCAAACCATTTCCACCGCCAATGTTCGCATAATTAATTTGACAGACACAAAAAAATCCCACATGTTTAGCGTATTTCGTTTGTCACATTTGGAAAGTTTACCAGAGGCAGGATGGTGATCCTACTGATTCTGCCAGCCAGCCAGCCATATCCTAAGCAGTTGCCCCTGATTTCATCCTAGCTAGTCAAAATACAGAATAATAATCAAGCATTTTGTCAACAATGATGACAGTTTGGAAACTGGAGGTAGGCTGTCTACTATGTTGACTTCGGTTTGCAGTTTGACAGTCACTCACAAATATCTTTGATACAGATGTTTTAAGTAACATTTGTGGTAGCTAGCTAGCTACCTTTAGCTTGGTACCTAATTTGCACCAATGCAACCAGCCTTAAAACAATGACCAGAAACTGCTATTCAATATCCAAAGTTCAATTTCAATATTCTTAGCAATGTTTTAAGAATCCATGTGACTAAGTACTAGTTATGTTTTCAATATGTTTTCATATTGAAATCGAACTTCAGTTCATGAAAATAACTAGCTAGGTAGCTAGATAACGAACTAAACAAGATAGCCAGCTACCTAGCCTTGTTGCTCCAAGCTAGCGTTAGAAGCATGGCTAATGGGTCCGATCATCATCAACCCATACAAAAACTGTCTTATAAATGAAGGGTGTTTTACATGATGACACCTAGCTAGATAGTTAGTTAGCTAGCTAACAATAGCTAATGAAACATATGTCTGATCCACCTCTACGCAGATGACACCATTTTGTATACTTCAGGCCCTTCTTTGGACACTGTGTTAACTAACCTCCAGACGAGCTTCAATGCCATATGTGGCCTCCAACTGCACTTAAATGCAAGTAAAACTAAATGCATTCTATTCAACCGATCGCTTCCCACACCTGCCCGCCCATCCAGCATCACTACACCGGACGGTTCTGACTTAGAATATGTACAAACACCTAAGTGTCTGGTTAGACTGTAAACTCTCCTTCCAGACTCATATTAAGCATCTCCAATACAAAATTAAATCTAGAATCGGCTTCCTATTTCGCAACAAAGCATCCTTCACTCATGCTGCCAAACATACCCTCGTAAAACTGACTATCCTACGACGATCCTTGACTTCGGCGATGTAATTTACAAAATAGCATCCAACACTCTACTCAGCCAATTGGATGCAGTCTATCACAGTGCCATCCGTTTTGTCACCAAAGCCCCATATACTACCCACCACTGTGACCTGTATGCTCTCGTTGGCTGGCCCTCGCTTCATATTCATCGCCAAACCCACTGGCTCCAGGTCATCTTTTCTAGGTAAAGCCCTGCCTTATCTCAGCTCACTGGTCACCATAGCAGCACCCACCCGTAGCACGCACTCCAACAGGTATATTTCACTGGTCACCCCCAAAGCCAATTCCTTCTTGGCCGCCTTTCCTTCCAGTTCTCTGCTGCCAATGACTGGAACGGACTGCAAAAATCACTGAAGCTGGCCTTTATTGCCTTACCTCCCTTATCTTACCTCATTTGCACACAATGTATATAGACTTTTTCTATTGTATTATTGACTGTATGTTTGTTTATTCCATGTGTAACTCTGTGTTGTTGTTTGTGTAACACTGCTTTGCTTGATCTTGGCCAGGTCGCAGTTGTAAATGAGAACTTGTTCTCAACTAGCCTACCTGGTTAAATAAAGATGAAATTAAAAATTAAAAATGTTGCTATGCTTTGTGGGGAAGGACATTGCTTGCCTCTAACAGCTAGCTAGTTTTTCTCACCAGCACTATCCCAGAGCTTAGGGAAGTGTGTCTGTCTTGTGCGGCAGAGGCAGGTGCGCGAAACAACTTTTCCTGCATCATAGCTTATCTCTGTGACATATGAAATACGTGTGATTGTGCAATCAATGTGTAATATTTCTGGGAAAAAATGTATGAACGTGTTGAATTATTATGTGATGCACAGTCATATTCAGGTCCTGATTGGTCAAATAGTGTTATTTGACTTGCATCAACTTCAGCTAACATGACCTTGGTCTTATCTAGCTCATTCTAGGAGTGTAGCCAATCGTTCTGTGTTTTACCTTGGTGACACATGTCCACACGGTTTTGGGTTCCTGCTCTGTCTTTTGCCATAGGCCCTGGTTTCGTTATTTTGTCTGGCGATCTGATTTGTAGGAGAATTTATTTGACTAATGAAGTGTCATTTTGTTTACCATGTGGCATCATAAATCTTGTCTTTATGGTGAGTGTCTGAAATAGATGCTGTACTTCTCCTTTCCCTCAAACGTGCACTAACGCAAACACACTCCACATACGTGTCACATGTTCACTATGCAAACACACTCCACATACATGTCACGTGCATTAACGCAAACACACTCCACATACATGTCACGTGCATTAACGCAAACACACTCCACATGTGTCACATGTGCATTGACGCAAACACACTCCACATGTGTCACATGTGCATTGACGCAAACACACTCCACATACGTGTCACGTGCATTAACGCAAACACACTCCACATACGTGTCACATGTGCATTAACGCAAACACACTCCACATGTGTCACATGTGCATTAACGCAAAAACACTCCACATACGTGTCACATGTGCATTAACACACACACACTCTACATGTGTCACATGTGCATTAACGCAAACACACTCCACATGTGTCACATGTGCATTAACGCAAACACACTCCAAATATGTGCAGTAATAACATATGTACACTCAACAATGTTTGCTGGATTTTGAAACTGACTGCCAAGTTTTTGACTCCCCCTAGAAAAACACAATTAGTTGAATTACGGAGGGAGGGAGAAACTGTCATTCACAGATGGTGGGAGCGATGAGGATGTATGGATTTGACATTGTCCCACCCCTTCTCCCTGCTAAGTAGACCATGCACGGTGTGTGCAAAGATAATTTAACCAACCCAGCTAAATCCACCCCCTTACCTATACCCCAACTAAGTCTCAAAGGTAGTCTATTGAGACATGCCTATTTCTCTGTGTTGTAATAATATGGAATGAATCCTAGGCACCCCTGGTTCTCATGATTGTGTACAGCGATACCTTGCCACTACCATAGAGATCCTTTTAAATTATTATTCACATTTCAAATTGTGTGGCCACTACATTGAATCCGCTTGATCAAAATCGCTCGTCTTTTTCCCCTCCCATAGTTCATTTACAAAAATATTATATTTATTATGTCACATTTCCATATGACATTAGCCAACCCTTTCCACACACTGCCGACACATTGGGAGGGGGCACATAGTGCCCCACACCTAAACACTAACTCTCAGTTTACCATTGACTTGGTACACTAACTCATACTTCCTGTTTTTCTTTTTCACTTTCCCTTTTTAGAACTGTCGAGTGTTGTTGGTTCGGGGGTGTATTGTCCTTGGTGCAGGGTGGTGTAGTTAGTGAAGGTCTGACAGGGTGAAACAAGAGGATAATAAGGTGGCTGTGGGTGCTGTGGTCGGTCGCGGTTACATTGGGCACTAATGATCCCCATTAGGCTTGTGGCATGCCTAGACAGAGCCAGGCAAGCTGACGGCTCCTGTGTCAGATACAGCTAATCAGGAACTCTGGGTGGCTCTCTTCTGAATTTCCCACAGGCGCAGGAGCTGTCGGTCCGCCCAGTGGCTGCTGCCTCCGCTGCCTCCGCTTTAGTGGTGCTGCCTTTATGCCGAAAGTACAGATACAGTTAGCAATTAGTAACTGGGTAACTTTTAGACGGAGGAGTATATGTGCCAGACAGAGGAGGGTGGAATGAGCGAGGGATTTTGGAGGTGAAGACATTTTATGGAGGGATTGAAGGTAGATGAGGAGAGAGAGCGCAGACTTGTGAAGTAGGTAAGAGAGAAAAGTGGGGAGAAGTACAGATGGGAAGGAGGAAAGCTGATGAAGACAATGGCTAGGCTTCAACATACCCGTTCACCATGCTCGCCTGTGGCATGATGCTTCTCATGCTCTTTGATAAACACATCAACAAGGCACCATAACAAACGGAAGGGCAGAGGGAAAAAACTACTTTTACAAACATGTTCAGAGCTGAAACATCTCTGTAGGCAGCTGGCAACAGACATGTTCAGAGCTGAAACATCTCTGTAGGCAGCAGGCAGCTGTAGAGATTGGGTGGGTGGGATGGCGTTGTTGCATCTCACTCCCTGAAAGAATGCTAAAGTGTTCCCTCGTTAACTCTGAAGCAAAGACTCCCTCTTCGGCTAATGACCTTGCGTAGGAGTGGGCGTTTGAGCAGACGCCCATGTTGGGTAGTTAATTGGTCCGTTGAACCCTTAACTTTCCTTTTCTGCAGAACTAAATCCTATTATTAGTTTGACATGGTGATGACACAGGCCCACTGTTCCCAGGACAATGCCCTCCATAGTCACTAACAGGCCCACCATTCCAAGGACAATGCCCTCCATAGTCACTAACAGGCCCACCATTCCAAGGACAATGCCCTCCATAGTCACTAACAGGCCCACCATTCCCAGGACAATGCCCTCCATAGTCACTAACAGGCCCACCATTCCCAGGGCAATGCCCTCCATAGTCACTAACAGGCCCACCATTCCCAGGACAATGCCCTCCATAGTCACTAACAGGCCCACCATTCCCAGGACAATGTCCTCCATAGTCACTAACAGGCCCACCATTCCCAGGACAATGCCCTCCATAGTCACTAACAGGCCCACCATTCCCAGGACAATGCCCTCCATAGTCACTAACAGGCCCACCATTCCCAGGACAATGCCCTCCATAGTCACTAACAGGCCCACCATTCCCAGGACAATGCCCTCCATAGTCACTAACAGGCCCACCATTCCCAGGACAATGCCCTCCATAAAGGAAAGCAGACAGTGCCCATCTTCTCATCTGGACAGATTAGAGATTACTCACATGGCAAGCTGTAGAGAGGTTAGTAGAGAATTAGGGACAGAAGAGAGATTGCTCACAGGGCAAGCTGTAGAGAGGTTAGTAGGGAATTACGGACAGAAGAGAGATTGCTCACAGGGCAAGCTGTAGAGAGGTTAGTAGAGAATTAGGGACAGAAGAGAGATTGCTCACAGGGCAAGCTGTAGAGAGGTTAATAGAGAATTAGGGACAGAAGAGAGATTGCTCACAAGGCAAGCTTTAGGGAGGTTACTAGAATGAGGGAAGTGGGGAAAAGAAAGAGTAGGGCATGTCAGAAAGCTGGTTATTTAAAGAGGGTCCACCATCTTGTCCATCTGTTGATGTCACTACTAGAAATTACATGCATCTCAGTCATATGTTGATGGCACTACAACAAACTATTTCAATCTCAGTCATCCTTTGATATCCCTACTAGAAACGATATGGTTCTCAGTCATCCTTTGATGTCACTACTAGAAACAATATGGTTCTCAGTCATTTGCTAATTAGTTTCTTAATTGTCACCTACTTGTCCAACCAGAACCAATACTTTGGTATCGCCTACAGGGGAGTGAGTGTGTGTGTGTGTGTGTGTGTGTGTGTGTGTGTGTGTGTGTGTGTGTGTGTGTGTGTGTGTGTGTGTGTGTGTGTGTGTGTGTGTGTGTGAGAACAGGATCTCTTTCCATATTGAGTTATTCTACAGTGTGAGGCATTGTCACTAGGGTTTAATTATTTCACACAAAGAGAGAAGCAACAACTCATGCTATATGGTCTGTCAGTCTAACACAGCCACCTCATGCTATATGGGCTGTCAGTCTAACACAGTCACCTCATGCTATATGGGCTGTCAGTATAACACAGCCACCTCATGTTATATGGGCTGTCAGTGTAACACAGCCACCTCATGCTATATGGGCTGTCAGTCTAACACAGCCACCTCATGCTATATGGGCTGTCAGTCTAACACAGCCACCTCATGCTATATGGGCTGTCAGTCTAACACAGCCACCTCATGCTATATGGGCTGTCAGTCTAACACAGCCACCTCATGCTATATGGGCTGTCAGTCTAACACAGCCACCTCATGCTATATGGGCTGTCAGTCTAACACAGCCATCTCATGCTATATGGGCTGTCAGTCTAACACAGCCACCTCATGCTATATGGGCTGTCAGTCTAACACAGCAACCTCATGCAATATGGGCTGTCAGTTTAACACAGCCACCTCATGCTATATGGGCTGTCAGTGTAACACAGCCACCTCATGCTATATGGGCTGTCAGTCTAACACAGCCACCTCATGCTATATGGGCTGTCAGTCTAACACAGCCATCTCATGCTATATGGGCTGTCAGTATAACACATCCATCTGACATGAGAGACTTACTATAAGATTATTTAGCAAAGGAAATATCCATAGGCTAACTCTTTTGCCACCAAACCTTTTGATGAGTTAAAATCCTCACAGCATAAAAGTATTTATCCAACATTTTAGATATTTAAAATCTAAACAGATGTAAATAAAAGTTATTTTTAGTATAATACCTTTATAATATGCATGCACATAGCCACTATACCATCACAGTGAAAGTATCTAGCATAGTGAATTTGCTGTTGTGGTCCATTGTGAAATTGACTTTGATTACAGTGGGTTATTACATTTCATTATGATGCCAGTTACCTTCCCCAGTACATTAAACTAATGCATTCTCAACTTTTCAGACAGAGAGGTATTACCACTGATCGCAATCTCCTCACTTCCATACAGAGTTATTGTTTTTATTATCAATTACAGACATAGTGAGTTAGTTAAAATGGTGGGCCATTTAAAGAATTCATGATTCCAAATAGTGGGAGACAACGGTATACTGTCATCTGTTTCCCTTCCTTCGGTCCAGTAAGCAACATGTGCACACATTTTCCAAGCATTTGCTTATGATTGACTTTAAATAAATGTGCCTTCATGGTTTCATAGGTAAAAGGTAAAAGCAAGGCATATCCTATGCATCCTATTCTTTCTCTATGCTTCATGAAATGTCTTGGCCCCAAAAATCTTTTGCAAGTGACTTTAAAGGTTCAATGAAAACAACAAATATTTTCACAGCACTTCCTTTGCCCTGTGGTGTGACCAGTGGTAAGCTCAGGACCATGTAGGTTTTAGTCAGCTCTCCAGACCTCTATGACACACCACTGCTAAGGTCAGCAGTCACAGGCCAGACAGCTGATCACATTGAGAGAGAAAAAGAAAGAGAGAGAGAAAGAGAGAGAGAAAGAGAGCTTTGTATTGTACCTTCTCCTCCCATCAGCTTTGTATTGTACCTTCTCCTCCCATCAGCTTTATATTGTGCCTTCTCCTCCCATCAGCTTTGTAGTGTACCTTCTCCTTCCATCAGCTTTGTAGTGTACCTTCTCCTTCCATCAGCTTTGTATTGTACCTTCTCCTCCCATCAGCTTTGTATTGTACCTTCTCCTCCCATCAGCTTTGTACTGCATCTTCCCCTCCCATCAGCTTTGTATTGTACCTTCTCCTCCCATCAGCTTTGTACTGCATCTTCCCCTCCCATCAGCTTTGTATTGTGCCTTCTCCTCCCATCAGCTTTGTATTGTACCTTCTCCTCCATCAGCTTTGTACTGCATCTTCCCCTCCCATCAGCTTTGTATTGTGCCTTCTCCTTCCATCAGCTTTGTATTGTGCCTTCTCCTCCCATCAGCTTTGTATTGTGCCTTCTCCTCCCATCAGCTTTGCATTGTACCTTCTCCTCCCATCAGCTTTGTATTGTGCCTTCTCCTCCCATCAGCTTTGTATTGTACCTTCTCCTCCCATCAGCTTTGTATTGTGCCTTCTCCTCCCATCAGCTTTGTATTTTGCCTTCTCCTCCCATCAGCTTTGTATTGTGCCTTCTCCTCCCATCAGCTTTGTATTGTGCCTTCTCCTTCCATCAGCTTTATATTGTGCCTTCTCCTCCCATCAGCTTTGTATTGTGCCCTCTCCTCCCATCATCAATTCACTGCACCTTCTGTACATGAATGGTTCTTGCTTATGCTTGGCTGCATTTACACAGAGAGAGAGAGAGAGCATGACAGTGGGGTTAAATAGACATCTTATTAGCACCTGCTCACTGTCAGGGTGATGGTGGCCAAACAGAGTGCTGGCTTACTGTCAAGAACTAACAAGCTGAACTAGCTTGTTAGTCTAGCAGCCTAAGGTAAAGGTAGAGGAAGCTGAACTACATGTCTAGCAGCCTAAGGTAAAGGTAGAGGAAGCTGAACTACATGTCTAGCAGCCTAGGGTAAAGGTAGAGGAAGCTGAACTACATGTCTTGCAGTCTAAGGTAAAGGTAGAGGAAGCTGAACTGCATGTCTTGCAGTCTAAGGTAAAGGTAGAGGAAGCTGACCTACATGTCTAGCAGCCTAGGGTAAAGGTAGAAGAAGCTAAACTACATGTCTAGCAGCCTAGGGTAAAGGTAGAGGAAGCTGAACTACATGTCTAGCAGCCTAAGGTAAAGGTAGAGAAAGCTGAACTACATGTCTAGCAGCCTAGGGTAAAGGTAGAGGAAGCTGAACTACATGTCTAGCAGCCTAAGGTGAGGGTAGAGGAAGCTGAACTACATGTCTAGCAGCCTAAGGTGAAGGTAGAGGAAGCTGAACTACATGTCTAGCAGCCTAAGGTAAAGGTAGAGGAAGCTGAACTACATGTCTAGCAGCCTAAGGTGAGGGTAGAGGAAGCTGAACTACATGTCTAGCAGCCTAAGGTAAAGGTAAAGGAAGCTGAACTACATGTCTAGCAGCCTAAGGTGAGGGTAGAGGAAGCTGAACTACATGTCTAGCAGCCTAAGGTAAAGGTAGAGGAAGCTGAACTACATGTCTAGCAGCCTAAGGTGAGGGTAGAGGAAGCTGAACTACATGTCTAGCAGCCTAAGGTAAAGGTAAAGGAAGCTGAACTATATGTCTGGCAGCCTAAGGTGAGGTTAGAGGAAGCTGAACTACATGTCTAGCAGCCTAAGGTAAAGGTAGTGAAAGGATGACATAAGGTAAGCACATGAGCAAGGAGTGAGAGATGGAGTTGTTTATTCTGAGAGGAATGGTTGCTATTGGTTATGATGATGAGGACATTTGACTTATGGCAAGGTTCCCCAACTGGTGATTTGATTGGCCCAGTTTTCTTAGACATTTGGGGGGGGGGGGGGGGGGGGGGGGGGGGGGGGGGGGGGGGTAAAAACACCAGCAAATCAGCTCCAAGCGATTTTAATTTGGGAAATCTGTTCCAAAGTATTCCCACGCACAACAAAGATATATTCACAGGTATGTGATTGTATACCAATATATGCAAGGTGTTGCGTGTGCTCCCTCCCCGGCCTCTAAGTCAGCAGGCTGCTCATTATGGCGCACACCTGTCACTATCGTTACGTGCACCTGCGCGTAGTCAGACTCACCTGGACTCCATCACCTCCTTGATTACCTGCCCTATATATATCCCTCCCTTTGGTTCCTTCCCCAGGCGTCATTGTTTCTGTTTCTTGTCTGTGCGTTGTTCGAGGGTCTTGGTTTGTATTAAGTTTCCGTTTATTTTTATTAAAACACTCACTCCCTGAACTTGCTTTCCGACTCTCAGCGCACATCGTTACACAAGGTTTGAAATGATTATCATTTAGTCAAATATTATATTTGTCTTGGATTCTTGAGGTCAATTTGCAGTCTACAAATAGCTTGTAATTATGTTCCGGCGAGCTGACCATCCGCCCAAGAAACAATCGACCCGCTGATGAATCTAGTTAATGATCCCTGATGGATGGTGTGTGTGTATGAGGACAATATTCCTTTATCCACACTCAGTCTTGGTGGGTGTTAATTGAGATAGTTTACAAGCTTTAGGTAGACTTTGATGCTGTGGAAAATGCGTGATTGGACCTAATTTCATGTGCAGTGAAGCTGTTGATCAATCCACTATGACATTCACATGGTCACCCCATATTTCCTTTGTGCTCACTGTTGGTAGGTCACTCAATCGTGCCTGTCATTCATTCTAGGTAGATTTGGTGCCTTCTAGCTAAATGTCAGATGTCATGCTGATTGTGACATCAAATAAAGGCTGCATTGTGTTGAACAAATGACTGTTTATTTCTCTTTGTCTTTACTTTGATTGCTTTGGTTACCTTTTGTTGATGCAGAAATATAATGTAGCTATTTTAATTGATTTGAGTGCTTCACAAGCACACGTTTTTGAAAAAAGCATGGCTCTTGCAAAACATTTGTAAAGTTTACTGTGTCATACATTAACTGATTTTGATGCATGATGCACTCAGACTATTTCTTCAAACATATGTTGCATTTAAGAAAGAACATGCTTTGAGATCTGTCAGATAAAGAGGAGAAGCAGAATGCTTTATAGATGAAGCTTTGACTTTATCCCTAATGATATTTTAAAGGACAAACAGAAAGTAGAGCTGAGTGAAAGCAGAAATTGACAGATGCTCATGATATCCTAGATGTATAGCTTTTGTATCTAATCAGTGCTCAGTTTAACAAAAATCAAAGCGAGAAGCCTGACATTTAATTTTCCATTGTTTCGCTCCCTGGATTCCATTGCCCTCTAATTGTATCAGAGTCATTATCTTAACAGTGAATCCTGAGCGATAAATAAAGTTGCCTAATTCTCCTTGATCTTTAGGCCATCTCCCGGAGTCGTCTCTTCACTGTTGATGTTGAGACTGGTGCTTTGCGGGCACTATTTACTGAAGCTGCCGGTTGAGGACTTGTGTCTGTTTCTCAAACTAGACACTCTAATGTACTTGTCCTCTTGCTTAGTTGTGCACAGGGGCCTCCCACTTCTCTTTCTATTCTGGTTAGAGCCAGTTTGCGCTGTTCTGTGAAGGGAGTAGTACACAGCGTTGTATGAGATCTTCAGTTTCTTGGCAATTTCTCACATGGAATAGCTTTCATTTCTCAGTTTCAGAAGAAAGTTATTTTTTTTCTGGCCATTCTGATCCTGTAATCAAACCCACAAATGCTGATGCTCCAGATACTCAACTAGCCTTAAGAAGGTCAGTTTTATTGCTTCTTTAATTGGGACAACAGTTTTCAGCTATGCTAACATAATTGCAACAGGGTTTTCTAATGATCAGTTAGCCTTTTAAAATGATAACCTTGGATTAGCGAACACAACGTGTCATTGGAACACAGGAGTGAGGGCTGCTGATAATGGGCCTCTGTACGCCCATGTAGACATTCCATAAAAAATCTGACGTATTTCTGATCAATTGATGTTATTTTAATGGACAAAACATTTGCTGACCAGGAGAATCCAGGTAAAAGCTATGATCCCTTATTGAAATCCACTTCAAATCAGTGCAGATGAAGGGGAGGAGACAGTTTCAAGAAGGATTTTTAAGTCTTGAGACAACTGAGACATGGATTATGTATGTGTACTGTACCTGCCATTCAGAGGGTGAATGGGCAAGACAAAAAATATTTAAGTACCTTTGGTAGTATGTGTGGTGGTAGGTGTTTGAGTGTTTCAAGAACTGCAACGCTGATGGATTTTTCATGCTCAACAGTCTCCAGTGTGTATCAAGAATGGTCCACCACCCAAAGGACATCCAACCAACTTGACACATCTGTTGGAAGAATTGAAGTCAACATGGACCAGCATCACTGTGGAATACTTTTGACACCTTGTAAATCCATGCCCTGACAAATTGAGTCTGTTCTGAGGGCAAAAGGGGGTAGGGGGTGCAACTCCACATTAGGAAGGTGTTCTTAATGTTTTGTATACTCAGTGTAGATAATTCACCAATACATTTCTTGGTAGTCCAACAAATATTGCTATCAGGTTGCAAATCACAGCTGGTCTGGTACATTGTTTGCTGCCTCCAGTCATTCGGGATGCACTATTTCAGTTTCAATGGCTCAATATTTTGGACAAAAACGAACAAATGTAACTAAGGCTGGGATTGTCAATAAAATCAAACTAGGAAGGGCAATGACCACAAGTCAGTTATAACGTGGCTAATAGGCTATCTATATATGTAACTATTTATACAGTAAGCTAAAAACGTGGAGCCTAATGTTAGCTGGCTAGCTGCTGGGAGGATGTCAGCAAATCAAATCAAATGTTATTTGTCACATGCGCTGAATACCATGCAATACTTACTTACAAGCCCTTAACCAACAATGCAGCTCAAGAAATAGAGTTAAGAAAATATTTACTAAATAAACTAAAGTAAAACAAATAATAATGAAAACGTAATACATGAAAGGTACATAACAACAATGATGCTGTATACAGGGGGTACCGGTACCGAGTCAATGTGTGCAGGTACAGGTTAGTCGAGGTAATTTGTAAAGTGAAATTTGCCAGCTAGCTAAACAGCTAGCCAAGCCCCAAAAAGTTTACTTACCAGACAATCTGCAAATCTGTGGCTAAAAACCACCAGATGTATCCAACAAAAACTCAATGTTATCAAAAACAAAACTGCTGATTCAAAAAATAACAACATATGTACAAATGTACAGGAGCTATGTGCTTAGGCCGCTACTAGGGCACAAAGGCAACTATAGAACTCATGCCTCAGATTGATGCGATTCAGACGTTACAGTTTCCCATTAGATTGCAACTTATATAACATAAGGCGCCATCTTGCTCCTACCGTCTTATAGGCAGAAACTCAAACAGGATGTACCAGTGACGAGAACCATTCAATGCTGGTCTGACCAATTGGAAGCTATGCTTCAAGATTGTTTTGACCACGCAGACTGGAATATGTTCTAGTCAGCCTTAGAGAACAACATCAACCTATACGCTGACTCGGTGAGTGAGTTTATAAAGAAGAGCAATGGAGATGTTGTACCCACTTTGACTATTAAAACCTACACTAACCAGAAACCGTAGATGTATGGTGGCATCCGGGCAAAACTGAAAGCGCGAACCACCGCATTTAAATTTGGAAATAGGTCCAGGAATATGGCTGAATATAAACAGTGTAGCAATCAAACAAGCGAAATGCCGGTACAGGGACGAGGTGGAGTCACAATTCAACAGCTCAGACACGAGGTGTATGTGGCAGGATCTACAGGAAATCACGGACTACAAAAAGAAAACCAGCCACGTCACGGACAACGACGTCATGCTTCCAGACAAACCAAACACCTTCTTTGCCTGCTTTGAGGATAATACAGTGCCACAGTTGTGGCCCGCTAACAAGGACTGTGCCTCCTCTCCTTCTCCGTGGCCAACGTGAGTAAAACATTTAAACGTGTTAACCCTCGCATGGCTGCTGGCCCAGGCGGCATCCCTAGCCGCGTCCTCAGAGCATGAGCAGACCAGCTGGCTGGAGTGTTTACGGACATATTCAATCACTCCCTTTCCCAGTCTGTTGTCTCCACATGCTTCAAGATGGCCACCGTTGTTCCTGTACCCAAGAAGGCAAAGATAACTGAAATAAATTACTATCGCCACATAGCACTCACTTCTGTCATCATGAAGTGCTTTGATAGACTAGTCAAGGATCATATCACCTCCACCTTACCGGTCAACCTAGACCCACTTCAGTTTACATACCGTCCCAACAGGTCCACAGACGACACAATCGCCATAACACTGCACACTGCCCTATCCCATCTGGACAAAAGGTATACCTATGTAAGAATGCTGTTGATTGACTACAGCTCAGCATTCAACACCATAGTACCCTCCAAGCTCATCATCAAGCTGGAGGCCCTAGGTCTCAACCACGCCCTGTGCAATTGGGTCCTGGACTTTCTGACGGGCCACCCCCAGGTGATGAAGGTAGGGGAAACAACATTTCCACTTGCTGAGCCTCAACACTGGGGCCCCACAAGGGTGCATGCTCATTCCCCTCCCGTACTCCCCATTCACCCACGACTGCGTGGCCATGCACGCCTCTAACTCAATCATCAAGTTTGCAGAAGACTCAAGTTTGCAGACGACTTAATCAAGCTGGCTTGGCTTAAACAACAACAATGAGACAGCCTACAGGGAGGAGGTGAGGGCACTCGGAGTCAGGAAAATAACCTCTTACTCAACGTCAACATAACAAAGGAAAAGATCGTGGACTTCAGGAAACAGCAGAGGGAGCACCCCACTATTCACATCGAAGGGACAGCAGTGGAGAAGGTGGAAGGTTTTAAGTTCCTCAGCGTTCACATCACTAACAAACTGAACTGTTCCACCGACGCAGACAGTGTGGTGAAGAAGGCGCAACAGCGCCTCTTCAACCTCAGGAGGCTGAAGAAATTTGGCTTGTCACACAAAACCCTGACAAACTTTTACAGAGAGCATCCTGTCGGGCTGTATCACAGCCTGGTACGGAAACTGCACCGCCCTAAACCGCAAGGCTCTCCAGAGGGTGGTGCTGTCTGCACAACAAATCACCGGGGGAAAACTTCCTGCCTTCCATGACACCTACAGCACCCGAAGATCATCAAGGACAACAACCACCTGAGCCACTGCCTGTTCACACCACTACCATCCAGAAGACGTGGTCAGCACAGGTGTATAAAAGCTGGGACAGAGCGACTGAAAAACAGCTTCTATCTCAAGGCCATCAGACTCCTAAACAGCAATCACTAACTCAGAGAGGCTGCTGCCTAGATTGAGACCCAATCACTGGCAATTTTAATAAATGGATCACTAGTCACTTTAAACAATGCCACTTAAAAAATGCCACTTTAATAATGTTTACAAATCTTAAATTACTCATATCACAAGTAGATACTGTATTTTATACCATCTATTGCACTTTGCCTATGCCGCTCGGCCATCGCTCATACATATATGTTCATATTCTCATTCACCCCTTTAGATTTGTGTGTATTAGGTAGTTGTTGGGGAATTGTCAGATTACTTGTTAGATATTACTGCACTGTCGGAACTAGAAGCACAAGCATTTCGCTACACATCTGCTAACCATGTGTATGTGACCAATAACATTGATTTGATTTGAAGGCACCGTTATAGGTAGCACATTCACTTCGCTTGAAGAAAATGTACTGAAGGAGTTAAATGGGCCTTCACCCTCCATCCTTATTTAGTCTTAACATCACTTGACAATGGTAAGCTCCCTTTGAAATGAGACCTTTTTTAAAACAAAGTACCTTTTTTATTTGACGCAGTTGACACCCATTCTCAGGTGTTCTACTTTTACTTCTGATAGACACATTCTCTCAAATCCTCCCTGTTGCGAACATCATTATTATTAGATCAGGGACCCTTATTCCACATGGGGACTATGGAGTTCTGACTAACATTTCTTAGGGGAGAGAGGAATCAAAGCTTAAGGATGAGCACTTAGCCTGGAAATGTTCTACCAAGAACATCTCAAAATAACAAATCGAAAGGAAGAGCAAACCAACCAAAACAAAGCTCATTTTGCCCAGGCTTTGAGGATTACGTCAAACCGTTGGCACCGGCTGTGATCTACATCAGCGAACTAATTATAATGACAATGGTAGTGTTGGGAATCGAAAGTCAGGACATTTTCTTAGAACCTGTATAAAAGTCAAACTATTTGTACTCATATGCAGTTTACAGTTTTATACAGTATGCTCTGTAGTCAGCCTTTTGGGTGTGTCATCTCATGCTTTTTACTGGATTGTTTTCTTAGAATCTGTCACTCTTCCTGTCCCTAGTTCTAGACATACTGTGTGGGAGGTTTGGTATGACACAGTCTATGAAATCAAGCATCATCCACAACTGCATAACAATCATAACTTCATTCGTGGAGATAAGAAAACAACAAAAACAAACCAACCACAAAACGAGAATAAATATTATGAGTCTGACATGGGCATTTGCTGTCACTGACATTGAGTTTTTACAGGGTTGACGAAATGTGAAATCATGACAGATGAATTAGCACGCTGACATAAAGCTGTGTGAAAGATGAGTGTTTTCTGTCTCCCGGAATGGTGGATGAGTGCAATCAATTAGGTCTATAGTATGTGTCTGAGCGAAGGGATTGCCTATCATACAACACTTCTCCCCACGTCAAATTCACATGAGATGAGACAGCTAACCTTCCCATCACACATGAAATAACATTTTATTTGTCACATTCTTCGTAAACAACAGGTGCAGACTTAGGCCTAGATTCAATCAGATCAAGTGTTAACCGGTGATAGCAGACAGCCACACAGCTGATGTTTTGACGGTGTCGGAGGTGTAACTGTGTTGGAGCCGTCAAATCGGTGAGCAGCTCTTGCGATCGTTTGTCACGAAATGTTGCAATCATTTTCACAAAGCCACACCTGCCCAACTCATGTTTGAAGTTCAGAGCAAGACAGTGTAGGCGAAATATACATAATAAAACGTCATTAAACAAAATAATGAGAATTTCTATCATCCTAATAGAGTTTTAGATTGCATCTCACATTACAGTGTTCCAACCTGTGAACAAGGCCGCATGGGATTTCTGTTAGTGTGACTCCATGGCTATGCCCGCTTTAGGTATGATGCCACTAGTGGATTTGACAGCTCTAACACCTCCAACACCGCCGAAACAACCACTATGCAGATGATCTGCAAAAGCGGATCTGATTGAATAAAGCCCTGACAGTGAAATGCTTATGGGTCTTTTTCCAAAAATGAAGAGTTAAAGATGAAAAAAATATAGATAAATAGTGACATAGTGAATAATGAATAACAATAACGAGTAAAAATAACCTGGCTATATACAGGGAGTACCAGTACTGAGTCGATGTGCAGGGATACGAGGTAATTGAGGCAGATACTTTACCCCCTACCTGTATATACAAAATGTGACTAGGGAACAGGATAGATAATAGACAGTAGCAGCAGCTTATCTGGTGAATGTGTGTGTGTGTGGTGTCGGTATGCATGTGTGCGCGTGTTACATTATGTGTATGTGGGCGATTGTAGTGTGTGTGTGTATTGTGGTAGAAGTACGTGTGAGTGTGTTGGTATAGTCCAGTGTGTGCTCATAGAGTCACTGCAGGAGAGTTAGCGCAATAAGTGTATGTGTGTGTTGTGGCGTGTATGTGTGTGTGTGTGTTTTGCATACACATCATGCATTTGCTTTGTACATGGTGCTGCTGCGCTCTCTCAACATGGACCCAGGGGTAGACGTAACATAGTAAATGAAAATATGCAATGATAATAATATTAGGATATGTTACGTTTGGTATGGTAAAGTTGAAGTCGGACATTTCTCCAAAAGTACGATCTTTGTCCCCATGTGCAGTTGCACACCAAAGTCTGGCCTTTTTATGGCGGTTTTGGAGCCGTGGCTTCTTCCTTGATGAGCGGCTCTTCAGGTTATGTCGATATAGGACTCGTTTACTGTGGATATAGATACTTCTGTACCTGTTTTTTTCCAGCATCTTCACAAGGTCCTTTGCTGTTGTTCTGGGATTGATTTGTACTTTTCGCTGCAAAGCACGTTCATCTCTAGGAGACAGAAAGCATCTCCTTCCTGAGCGGTATGATGGCTGTGTGGTGTTTATACTTGCGTACTATTGTTTGTACAGATGAGCGTGGTACCTTCAGGAGTTTGGAAATTGCTCCCAAGGATGAAACAGACTTGTGGAGGTCTACAAATTTTTTTCTGAGGTCTTGGCTGATTTCTTTTGATTTTCCTATGATGTCAAGCAAAGAGGCACTGAGTTTGAAAGTAGGCCTTGAAATACATGTTGGACACCATATGTGAATTGATTGCCCCCTATCTATTTTCAGAGTTCGTTCTGTTAGGTGAGCTAAACTGGGATATGCTTAACACCCCAGCAGTCCTACAATCTAAGCTAGATGCCCTCAATCTCACACAAATTATCAAGGAAAACGCCAGGTACAACCCCAAATCTGTAAACATGGGCACCCTCATCGATATTATCCTGACCAACTTGCCCTCCAAATACACCTCTGCTGTTTTCAATCAGGATCTCAGTGATCACTGCCTCATTGCCTGCATGCGCTATTGGTCTGCGGTCAAACGACCACCCCTCATCACCGTCAAACGCTCTCTTAAACACTTCTGCGAGCAGGACTTTCTAATCGACCTGCCCCGGGTATACAGGAAGGATATTCACCTTATCCCGTCAGTCGAGGATGCCTGGTCGTTCTTTAAAAGTAATATCCTCACCATCTTAAATATGCATGCCCCTTTCAAAAAATGTAGAACTAAGAACAGATATAGCCCTTAGTTCACTCCATACCTGACTGCCCTTGACCAGCACAAAAACATCCTGTGACAGACTGCAATAGCATTGAATAGTCCCTGCAATATGCAACTGTTCAGGGAAGTCAGGAACCAATACACGCAGTCAGTCAGGAAAGCAAAGGCTAGCTTTTTCAAACAGAAAAAGCTAGCCGTTGTTGCAACCCCTATTACCAGTCTGTTCAACCTCTCTGACCTCTTATCATCTGAGATCCCTAAGGATTGGAAAGCTGCCGAGGTCATCCCCCTCTTCAAAGGGGGAGACACTCTAGACCCAAACTGTTATAGACCTATATCCATCCTGCCCTGACTTTCTAAAGTCTTCGGAAGCCAAGTTAATAAACAGATCACTGACCATTTAGAATCCCACCGTACCTTCTCCACTGTGCAATCCGGTTTCCGAGCTAGTCATGGGTGCACCTCAACCACGCTCAATGTACTAAACAATATCATAATCGCCATCAATTAAAGACAGTACTGTGCAGCCATCTTCATCGTCCTGGCCAAGGCTTTCGACTCTGTAAATCACCGTATTTTTATCGGCAGACTCAACAGCCTTGGTTCCTCAAATGACTGCCTCGCCTGGTTCACCAACTACTTTGCAGATAGAGATAGAGTGTGTCAAATTGGAGGGCCTGTTTTCCGGACCTCTGGCAGTCTCTATGGGGTACCACAGGGTTCAGTTCTCGGGCCGACTCTTTTCTCTGTATATATCAACGATGTCGCTCTTGCTGCGGGTGATTCCCTGATCCACCTCTACGCATACGAAACCATTCGGTATACATCTGGCCCTTCTTTGGACACTGTGTTAACCTCTCTAGGATATGTGGGATGCTAGCGTCCCATCTGGCCAACATCCAGTGAGGTGGCAGAGCGCCAAATTTAATTACAGAAATGCTCATTATAAAAATCCAGAAAACAAAACATATTTTACATAGGTTTAAAGATTAACTTCTTGTTAAACCAACCCCAGTATCATATTTACAAAATGCTTTTCGGCGAAAGCATACCTATCCCAGAACATGCCAAGCCCAGAACATAGCCCAGTTGACAAATTATTACAAACAGTAACCAGCCAAGCAGAAGCGTTACAAAACTGAGAAATAGAGATAAAATTAATCTCTTACCTTTGATGATCTTCATATGGTGGCAATCAGAAGACATTAATTTACTCAATAAATATTCCTTTTGTTCTATGAAGTCTCTTTATATCCAAAAACCTCCATTTTGTTAGCGCGTTTTCTTCAGTAATCCACAGGCTCAAACTCAGTCAAAACAATCAGACAAAATATCCAAATTGTATCCGTAAAGTTTATAGAAACATGTCAAACGATGTTTATATTCAATCCTCAGGTCGTTTTTTAGCCTAAATGATCTATACGTTATTGTCAACCAGACAATAACGTTGTCAATATAAAAGGTAAACAAGAAATGCACATGCGCCTGATAAAACTCTGTGTCACGTTAGGGTCCACTCGTTCAAACTGGTCTTACTCCCTCATTTATAAGAATGCAAGCCTGAAACGATTTCTAAAGACTGTTGACATCTAGTGGAAGGCATTGCAAATAAAGTCCTAAGTCAATGGATACTGTAATGGCATTGAAAAGAATACTACAACCCCCCCAAAAAAACTACTTCCTGAATGGATTTTTCTCAGGTTTTCACCTGCTAAATCAGTTTAGGCATCGAAACCAAACCATATCATGTAAGAATCGCTCATGTTGTATTAAATGTCATATAAACAGTGTGAATAGGTCAGGAGCCAGACAGGTAGAGAAATGATTTAGGCTATGTTATTAGCATATTATTTCAATTATTTCAATGCTATAGCCTACAAATAAATACACTATGAAGGATTAGTGTGATACACTAGGCTGGCAGGGACATTAAGCACTCAGATTTAAACAATATTTCATTGTATTAAATCATTATTATATCATTAAATTGTGCATATAGGCTGTGACTTACATACAATTAAATATAAATTCAACAAAAAATGATTTATTTGGGTCAGACTACAGTGCCTTTGAATAGATTTTTAGAAACACGAGTTTGGCCGGAGTCTGGCTTCAGGCTCATGCGATGGTGCCTGGAGGGAAGCCCAGCAGCCGAGAATACCCTCTCCGCACTTGCAGAGCCACTGGGGATGCTAAACACCCTTCAGGCCACTCTCGCCAGGCTGGGCAGAGATGCAGAGTTTTTTAATGAAGGTAGGCCTAAGTTTTTGGGGCAAAACAACACTCCTTCTACACTGTGCTGTTACACTTCTTCTACACTGTGCTGTTACACTCCCTCTACACTGTGCTGCTACACTCCCTCCACACTGTGCTGCTATACTCCTTCTACACTGTGCTGCTACACTCCCTCTACACTGTGCTGCTATACTCCTTCTAAACTGTGCTGCTACACTCCCTCCACACTGTGCTGCTACACTCCCTCTACACTGTGCTGTTACACTCCCTCTACAATGTGCTGTTACACTCCCTCTACACTGTGCTGTTACACTCCCTCTACACTGTGCTGCTACACTCCTTCTACGCTGTGCTGCTACACTCCCTCCACACTGTGCTGCTACACTCCCTCTACACTGTGCTGCTACACTCCCTCCACACTGTGCTTCTACACTCCCTCTACGCTGTGCTGCTACACTCCCTCCACACTGTGCTGCTACACTCCCTCCACACTGTGCTGCTACACTCCTTCTACACTGTGCTGCTACACTCCCTCCACACTGTGCTGCTACACTCCCTCCACACTGTGCAGCTACACTCCTTCTACACTGTGCTGCTACACTCCTTCTACACTGTGCTGCTACACTCCTTCTACACTGTGCTGCTACACTCCTTCTACACTGTGCTGCTACACTCCTTCCACACTGTGCTGCTACACTCCCTCCACACTGTGCTTCTACACTCCTTCCATACTGTGCTGTTGCACTCCTTCCACACTGTGCTGCTACAAACTTTCTACACTGTGCTGCTACACTCCTTCCACACTGTGCTGCTACACTCCCCCCACACTGTGCTGCTACACTCCCTCCACACTGTGCTGTTACACTCCCTCCACACTGTGCTTCTACACTCCTTCCACACTGCTGCTGCACTCCTTCTACACTGCGCTGCTACACTCCCCCCACACTGTGCTGCTACACTCCCTCCACACTGTGCTTCTACACTCCCTCCACACTGTGCTGCTACACTCCCTCCACATTGTGTTTCTACACTCCTTCCATGCTGTGCTGCTACACTCCCTCCACACTGTGCTGATATACTCCTTCCATGCTGTGCTGCCACACTCCCTCCACACTTTGCTGCTACAGTCCCTCTACACTGTGCTGCTACACTCCTTCTACACTGTGCTGTTACACTCCCTCCACACTGTGCTGCTACTCTCCTTCTACACTGTGCTGCTACACTCCATCCACACTGTGCTGCTACACTCCTTCTACACTGTGCTGCTACACTCCCTCCACACTGTGCTGCTACACTCCTTCTACACTGTGCTGCTACACTCCCTCCACACTGTGCTGCTACACTCCCTCCACACTGTGCTGCTACACACCCTCCACACTGTGCTTCTACACTCCTTCCATACTGTGCTGTTGCACTCCTTCCACACTGTGCTGCTACAAACCTTCTACACTGTGCTGCTACACTCCTTCCACACTGTGCTGCTACACTCCCCCCACACTGTGCTGCTACACTCCCTCCACACTGTGCTGTTACACTCCCTCCACACTGTGTTTCTACACTCCCTCTACGCTGTGCTGCTACACTCCTTCCACACTGTGCTGCTACACTCCCCCCACACTGTGCTGCTACATTCCCTCCACACTGTGCTGTTACACTCCCTCCACACTGTTTTTCTACACTCCCTCTACGCTGTGCTGCTACACTCCCTCCACACTGTGCTGCTACACTCCCTCTACACTGTGCTGCTACACTCCCTCCACTGTGCTGCTACACTCCTTCCACACTGCTGCTGCACTCCTTCTACACTGTGCTGCTACACTCCCCCCACACTGTGCTGCTACACTCCCTCCACACTGTGCTTCTACACTCCCTCCACACTGTGCTGCTACACTCCCTCCACACTGTGCTGCTACTCTCCTTCTACACTGTGCTGCTACACTCCCTCCACACTGTGCTGCTACACCCCTTCTACACTGTGCTGCTACACTCCCTCCACACTGTGCTGCTACACTCCTTCTACACTGTGCTGCTACACTCCCTCCACACTGTGCTGCTACACTCCCTCCACACTGTGCTGCTACACTCCCTCCACACTATGCTTCTACACTCCTTCCATACTGTGCTGTTGCACTCCTTCCACACTGTGCTGCTACACTCCCTCTTCACTGTGCTGCTACACTCCCTCCACATTGTGCTGCTACACTCCCTCCACATTGTGCTGCTACACTCCCTCCACACTGTGCTGTTACACTCCCTCAACACTGTGCTTCTACACTCCCTCCACACTGTGCTGCTACACTCCTTCAACACTGCTGCTGCACTCCTTCTACACTGTGCTGCTACACTCCCCCCACACTGTGCTGCTACACTCCCTCCACACTGTGCTTCTACACTCCCTCCACAATGTGCTGCTACACTCCCTCCACACTGTGCTGCTACACTCCTTCTACACTGTGCTGCTACACTCCCTCCAAACTGTGCTGCTACACCACTTCTACACTGTGCTGCTACACTCCCTCCACACTGTGCTTCTACACTCCTTCTACACTGTGCTTCTACACTAATTCCACACTGTGCTGCTACACTCCCTCCACACTGTGCTTCTACACTCCCTCCACACTTTGTTTCAACACTCCTTCCATGCTGTGATGCTACACTCCCAAGACACTGTGCTGCTATACTCCTTCCATGTTGTGCTGCTACACTCCCTCCACAGTGTGTTGCTACACTCCCTCTACACTGTGCTGCTACACTCCTTCTACACTGTGCTGCTACACTCCCTCCACACTGTGCTGCTACACTCCTTCTACACTGTGCTGCTACACTCCCTCCACACTGTGCTGCTACACTCCCTCCACACTGTGCTGCTACA
Source organism: Oncorhynchus clarkii lewisi (assembly GCF_045791955.1). Lineage (NCBI taxonomy): Eukaryota > Metazoa > Chordata > Actinopteri > Salmoniformes > Salmonidae > Oncorhynchus > Oncorhynchus clarkii. The sequence continues at coordinate 25,519,637 of NC_092160.1, read as the reverse complement.
CTCCTTCTACACTGTGCTGCTACACTCCTTCCACACTGTGCTGCTACACTCCCCCCACTCTGTGCTGCTACACTCCCTCTTCACTGTGCTGTTACACTCCCTCCACACTGTGCTTCTACACTACTTCCACACTGCTACTACACTCCTTCTACACTGTGCTGCTACACTCCCTCCACACTGTGCTGCTACACTCCCCCCACTCTGTGCTGCTACACTCCCTCCACACTGTGCTGCTACACTCCCTCCACACTGTGCCGCTACACTCCTTCTACACTGTGCTGCTACACTCCTTCCACACTGTGCTGCTACACTCCCCCCACACTGTGCTGCTACACTCCCTCCACACTGTGCTGTTACACTCCCTCCACACTGTGCTTCTACACTACTTCCACACTGCTACTACACTCCTTCTACACTGTGCTGCTACACTCCTTCCACACTGTGCTGCTACACTCCCCCCACTCTGTGCTGCTACACTCCCTCCACACTGTGCTGTTACACTCCCTCCACACTGTGCTTCTACACTACTTCCACACTGCTACTACACTCCTTCTACACTGTGCTGCTACACTCCCTCCACACTGTGCTGCTACACTCCCCCCACTCTGTGCTGCTACACTCCCTCCACACTGTGCTGTCACACTCCCTCCAAACTGTGCTTCTACAGTACTTCCACACTGCTGTTACACTCCTTCTACACTGTGCTGCTACACTCCCTCCACACTGTGCTGCTACACTCCCTCCACACTGTGCTTCTACACTCCCTCCACACTGTGCTGTTGCACTCCCTCCACACTGTGCTGCTACACTCCTTCTACACTGTGCTGCTACACTCCCTCCACACTGTGCTGCTACACCACTTCTCGACTGTGCTGCTACACTCCCTCCACACTGTGCTTCTACACTCCCTCCACACTGTGCTGCTACACTCCTTCTACACTGTGCTTCTACACTCCTTCCACACTGTGCTGCTACACTCCCTCCACACTGTGCTTCTACACTCCTTCAACGCTGTGCTGCTACACTCCCTCCAAACTGTGCTGCTACACTCCCTCTACACTGTGCTGCTACACTCCTTCCACGCTGTGCTGCCACACTCCCTCTACACTGTGCTGCTACACTCCTTCCACACTGTGCTGCTACACTCCCTCCACACTTTGCTGCTACACTCCCTCTACACTGTGCTGCTACACTCCCTCGACACTGTGCTGCTACACTCCTTCCACACTGTGCTGCTACACTCCCTCCACACTGTGCTGCTACACTCCCTCCACACTGTGCTGCTACACTCCCTCCACACTGTGCTGCTACACTCCTTCCACACTGTGCTGCTACACTCCTTCCACACTGTGCTGCTACACTCCCTCCACACTGTGCTGCTACACTCCCTCCACACTGTGCTGCTACACTCCTTACACACTGTGCTGCTATACTCCCTCAACACTGTGCTGTTACACTCCTTCCACACTGTGCTGCTACACTCCCTCTACACTGTACTGCTACACTCCTTCCACACTGTGCTGTTACACTCCCTCCACACTGTACTGCTACACTCCCTCAACACCGTGCTGCTACACTCCCTCCACACTATGCTGCTACACTCCCGCTACACTCCATTCGTTCCTACTTTTGTCCTTGGTGACACGTTCTGTTAACTGATGTCCATGCTCTTAACAATGGACAGTGCACATTCTTGCGGTGGGAATAGGGCTTTAACATGATTACTGTTTGTGTACGGAGAGTATAAACTCCTCTTTAGGTGTCTTTAATAAAAGCTACACCGTCTGTCTCTATAAGCGAGTTGAGTTGAGGGAAATGGGATACCCAAGCACACAGACTTGTTTTGTTTGTAATATCACTAGGAAATGCAAGGCAGGAGGTATTCTGTGATAAATTAAACAGATAAGTCATGCATAACTTGCACTTAATGGTAATAATATCGGCATACATGCCAACTTAGAAACATTGAAATGCAATATTGTAATAAACTTCTTCTTCGTCTGATGAGGAAGGATCGGACCAAAATGCAGCATTGTAAGTGTCCATGATAATTTATTATATCAGAAAATGAAAAATACAAAATGACAAAGTGAGGGAAAGAAATGCAAATCGAAACAGTCCTGTATGGTGCAAACACTGAAATGGAAAACAACTACCCACAACCCATAGTGGGAAAACAGGCTGCCTAAGTATGGTTCTCAATCAGAGACAACGATTGACAGCTGCCTCTGATTGGGAACCATACCAGGCCAAACACATAGAACTATAACACACAGAACAAAACATAGAATGCCCATCCCAACTCACGCCCTGACCTAACTAAAATAGAGACATAAAAAAGGAACTAAGGTCAGGACGTGACAAATATGGGAGACCCAAGCATTATTACACAAAAAAATGATTTGTATCACATGGGCAAATAGCTGACCTCCACCAAACACAATGTCCTTAACGACCCTAGGTCATTTTCATCAGTTCTCTGTAGCAGACACGTTTTCACTGTCCCCTGACCCTTTAAAACCCTCTGCATTATTCCATAGAACACCATAGCACACAGAGCTGGGAGAAGCAGAACTGATTGAGGTGAAAACGGACATATGTTGATAAAACCAAGGGCTGCGTGGTATTTCCCCCATTCTGTGGATCTCAGTCCAGGAGGACCACAGCTGAGCAGCTCTCACTGACAGTTTACCATAATCTCTCAGAGGCTCCCATCATGTTTATTCCTCATAAAAATTTTATCAGCCATGGCAAATTGTAAAGATTAGAGAGGGAGGAGGGCTTTCGCGCCAGCCTGTTCACAGATGTATTACTGCTATGGATGATCCCGGCTTATCAGATCCACAAAGTAAAAATAAGTTCCTGAAGCAGTGCAGAGGTTGTGGAATTTGACCTTCATCTTGAACGGCAGCCAACTTAAGTAAGTATGGGCACATTAGTGGTATAGACTCATAAGCTTTCTCCTATTTAGTTTTAAAATACACTGACATTATACAACTTTGTCCTGGCCTATTGATTTTTTGAGAAACTGCATTTATGAGATACTGCTTGTATGCACTTGTGCCAATGTTGCATGGTTCACCTAGGGATGACTGCTGAAAGAAAAGGAATTAGGCAACATTTCAGTTTCAGAGTGCAACTTTCCATGCACCAATGACTGTAAATGATGTTTTGTCTGGTACACCTTGATTTAAACTCTAATGTGATTCTTTCAAGGCCAGAACCAGGAGAGATTCTAAATAAGCACTTTTTATAGTTGTGGAGGTTCATGCATGTGATTCTGTCTTTAATTTGCTGGTGGTTGATTGAGACCAATAGGTGCTATGCTATAAAACTCCTCGCTCACATATTTACTCTCACAGAGAGGCTGGTGTGCTCTAATTGACCCAGCTAAATCCCCATAAAAGTCTCCATTAAACTTTGATCTCATTCCAGGTTGCTGCACAGTTTGGGGTAAAACATGCTTTGCAATTATCAAATAGCACACACAGATACAGATACAGATCTTAATTTGATCACCCCGTTGTTGCAGGAAATGTCCTGCACGGCAGGAAATGCAAACTTGTAGTTTATTCAAGGTTTAAAAAAGCTTCTAACGTTAGTAATTTCCACATTAACATTTCAGACTTGATTTGCACTAACAAAAAATGTATCAACCCATACAAAAAAACATCCATTAGGTATAATTCACATTTTCTGTTGCTGCAGGAATATTTTCCTGCTGTGAGAAACTAGTCAAATCAAGATCCGACATCTGTATATGAGTGCTTTGGAGAGAGCTGCTAAAATTGCAAATTGACACAGAATAGAGTCAATTGTCACTGTAGAGGAGGCTTGTGACGACTGCAGGAATGGGCAGTAAAGTCTGAATAGGGTGTAAGTTTGATGGTGTTCCCATAATTGAAAATGATCTGACATAAAAACTTGAGGTTATAAAGCAACACGAGGCTAACTGTGCAGTCCAGTAAAGTGGGCCCACACAATGTTTATTCATGACCACTGGAAACACAAGAACACAACTCATGAAGTGGACTCTTTAAGACATGCTAAAAAGTGATGTCAATCAGCAACTCGGAGCATCACTGTGATAGCCAAAGCATAACAAATAGATGAAATAACTGAGGGATAAGAAGAATATCTGTCTATTATATGCGGGCTAGGTCATTAGCCAGGAGAGGTGTTTTGTTTTCCATTTCTCAGACAGCCAGACGCCTCCGCAGCCCCCTGGCCTCGCTCTGCCAGCTCCTGGGAAAACCACTGTGGGGTCAGAGTGGCTTGTCCAGTAATGAAGCATTAGGGGATGAGATCAGCAACGCCCGGAGAAATCTCCACCAGGTCGCATCCAGGAGTCTCCATTTGTCAGAGGCCGCAGTGAAATCGCCACTATTTACAGCTGGTAATGCACCACCTCCTCGACCCAACAAAAAACCCCTCCAGGGTTTAAAATCCCCTGTAGACATTCACTGAGTGAGCACTGTTACTCTCCCTGGGGTGGTAATGTCACCCTTACATTTGACCACGCTGTGGCCAAGATTTAGGGGTGTGAGAGTAAATCTGTGCGAACTGGTATTAACGGGGGACTAGATCAAGTACATGGAGCCCAATGTGACAGTGACAGCTCATTGGTCATCTAGATCTAGAGACTGAGAGATGTGGTACACAGATATGGTCACAACAAAATCACATTATTGAATCACTCAAAAACTATTACAATATCCGATAAACGGGTCTCAAGGATCATTGGCCCTATCCCACTTAGAACACAGAGTAGCAATACATTAAAGATCTCAAGACAGGGCACTTATTCATAGAATTACTGAACAATGCCTTTTTAAAACCACAAATCCAATTAGACAAAAACAATGCAATATTTTCAATAGGTATCTGGAAGCTAGCTGAAGTGGTTGCGTAATTTATGTTGGACCTTTTTGTCTTTTTGAATAGGTGTAATAAAACCAATATCCATTCAGTAATGCATGACCTGCGGTTCTGTTAATAGGCTTTGTAGTGGTAGTAATGTACTTTCCTACATGGCTGATGGAGATTATGGCCAGCGCTCTCTGGTTGCCTGCCAGATATCGATCTCCCTTAATACCTCTAGCTTCCCCGTCCCCGATCATTCAGCCCAGACCCAACACTGAGGAGGGTAAGGGAGTTTGGAGAAACAGAGAAACGGAGTGAGTGAGAGAGGAATCCGGGAGAGGAAAGGATAGCACTTATCAAATAAATGTATGTTCTCCTTTCTTAAATCTGATTATTCTAATAATTAAGAGAAATCGCTCAAGCGCAACTCCAATAAGGTTGTACATATCCAGCAGCCTCCAGCATAATTAGGAAAAAAACTAAACAAGAATTTGGTTTGCACTGAAATCTGATTGGCCAATACAGTACCATAGCTGACATAACTTAGGGAGAAGGTTCAGTCTTAGGCTGAATTCAATTAGAGGCGCCTTTTAGCCAAGCGGATTGCAAGTGGCTTTTAAAGGAAATTTCGAAGAACTTCCCGGAGATCGCATTCACGGTAAACGCTGCAGATGTTGACACAAAATGGAAATGGAAATGGAAATGACCTATAAATGTCAACTGCTGTGCACTTGTGTACAACATGCCTTTGATTGAATGCCGACCTTAGTTGCTATCTATTGGAATGTTGACATAACTCTAAGGCAAGTATAAAGAGTTAGTGTGCCTGAGGAAGACGATCCGTCTGGCCATGGTACTTCATTTTAGAGACTGAAATAAAGAAATTATGGAACTTGTAGAAAAAGTTGACTTCTAACTTAACTTTAACTAAACTAGCTTAAACTACCATAAAAACACAATATTCAACAATGTGCCCAAACATACTGGATCAGTAAGTGGTCTCATACCATTAGGCAGTGTGTTAAAAGAATGAGACTTCACGACAAGAAGACTGCAGAAGGAACGAGGGTTTAGTCCATGGTGCCGCCAGTGAGGCAGGTACAGAGGGAGCTGAGATGGCAGCAGTGGCTGATTGGTGGAGCGAATCAGAACTTAGCTTTCGTGATTAGACGCGGAACAAGCACACAGGAAGAAGACAATGAGCAGACATGTTTTAGTTGCCCATCTCTTAAGTGGAGGCCCAAGGTGGCAGGAGGGAGATTTCTCTGGGGAAAATGTGCCCTTCACAGATAAGGTTGAGGGCCAGATCGAGCTCCTGAGTGCTGAGGGAGCCAACTTCCATAAAAACAAAACAAAGGGAGGGAAGAGAAAGGGCGCTGTGGTGTGGAACGCAGCCCGGCCAAACTTTATCTCCTGCATTGGAAAGGAATAAGAAAAGTTTTTGTCACCTAAGCTGCTCCAACTCTGGGGAGTGGAACCTTACGGAAGAACGTTACGCAAGAAGTTGCTCAGTTAGTGAGAAATCCCCCCCAAAGAAACATTCATTTCAAGAAAAATCATTGCAATATGTGTTGCCTTGCCTCCAAGCCTGCAACGGCCAGCAGTGTGTTTCATAGGAGATTCTCAAGCTGAAAATGCTCCATTGAATTTGATGCACTAGCCAATACCCAACTTCCAAATTGACGGAGCATTGCATGGGAAGTGCTAAAGACCTTTCAGTACACTCATTCATCTCAGAGAAAAGGGAAATGCAGGGATGACAGAAAACAAAAGGGAGTGATTGTGCTGAATTAAGTGGCCAGGGTAATAATACACTGCTCTCACTGATGATTACTCTACTCTCTGCTTTCTGCTAAGCACTGAAATAAGAGTGGGAACTTCTCTTTGCTGGACTAGTGAGCTGCTGTCTTGGGACTCAACAAGCTAATAGAACATCTTGCCTCATTGACAAGACTGTCAATATTTAAAGTAACTGTCCAATGTTTCCAGATGACCTGCAATTAATTAAAATCTGAGTGAAATAGTTTTACTCACAAAAACTTGTAATTAAGTATGTTAATAACATATTTTCTGTGTTGGAATGGTGTGGGCATACCACAACAAGATAATAGTGTTGTGGAGGAGGAGGAGGAGGAGGTCTGCCGACCCTTTGTTTCCGGAAGTAATTTAGCCATTCATTGTAGTCATTGGGCTCTATAGAGTTGCTATTTTCTCGAGATTTCTCATGTCAGTTAACTTGACATTTCTGGATTACTTATTATATTAACAAAGTCTGATTTAATCAACAAATACGATCGTCAGTTTAAAAAAGGTTATGGGTACAAGACTGTGTACATCTCTGGCTGTTTACATATCATTAAATATCCCATCGATCCAAGCGGGGAGAGGCTGCCCATTGTCAAAGTTCCAAGACCAGTCAGAAATGTTCAGCTAACCCTATGCCAATGTAGGGTGGATCTCAAAACTGAACTTGGATCCGCATTAAGTAGTAATGATATCCTTCCTCTCTGTCGTCTTACAACAGATTTCTCAAACCAGTCATGACTATTCAACCAAACAATAAAACAATTTACAGCAAATTTCTTAGTTACATGAATGTATAACTAGAACATTAGTTTTGAAGTTGAGGGCGCAGTATTTATGAAGTTTGGCAATGAGGACTAAAACTAGCATTGTTCAGATAGTTTAGCCAGGGAAAACCATGGAAAATGAGCTTGAGCCTAGTGTGCGTGTGCGACCATGCGCACTAAGCTAAATCAGGCGACAGATTGTAGTTTTATGTCCGGATATCAGGAGCTGGCGATGAAAAGTTTGATTAAACAATTCAGAGACTGAAAGTTGTTGCTTATATTTAAGATGAGTGAATCAATATACAATCACAAAATCAGCTGTAACTGTCAATAGTAAACAAAGCTTAATATTTGAGTGAACCCTGAATCCAGAAAATAAATGGTCAATTCGTTTCCAGACACGGTAGACTCCTCCTCCTCACCACTCTATGGTATGGGCCTATACCGGTCATTAAAAATATTCATTCAAGTAGTTCGCTCATTGGCCAGATCAACCTCCTCAGGAGGATGACATCATCCTCTATGAGAAAATAGAGTGGTTTTTGAAGTTGTTTTTTTTCTCCCAATTTTTTTTATTTGGCCATAAATACAAGTATATGACGAGTCAAGCACATTTTTTGGGTATCAGTTAACAGAATATGAACTTTTAAAAGTAACATTTTCACTGGACAGTTACTTTAACAGCCATATATTACTTCCCTCTCAAAGCAGCCTTCACCTCTAAATACCTTTTAGTGTTTATTTGTCTTTGTTTTCACCTGCCATAGTATTCACCTTTACCTTAGATAGCACTTTTTAGCCCATGAGCTGAAATAATCAAATTGTAGATGGTCAGTGACAATTGAAAAGTATTGTGCATATTTACTGACCCCCAGATCATCTAAATGCACTGAGAATAGGAACAGAGATGGAGTCCATCCAAATGCTAAAAGGGTCAGTGAATCTGTTTTGATCCTAGACAACGTTGATCTCCACCAAGGCATAAATGATAGCCCAGTCTGACACAGCGGATGAACTTGAAATGTTCACTTGTTGCATATTGTCTTGGGGCCAAGAGTTACAGCGTTCTTTACCACACTGGATAGGATTCACTCTGATGTCTCCTCTGTTTCTCTGCCATGTGAGCTTTGAGTGAACAAAAATGATTTATAAAGGTTGGAGGACAATACTGCTCCTATGCTAGACTGCATACTGATAGAAAATAACTATAACATAAAGGAACAAGATAGATGAACAAGACAATCACTGACTGTGTGTTTGAATGTGAGAGAGGTTGTGTCCAGAAACAACCCCTATTACCCAATGCCCTATAAACACTTGTGGATCTCTGAGGGGATTGGACAGGTAGGCAATATTGTAAAAAAAAAATCCCACCTAGCCTATCAAATCAAAATCTCTCAGATTTGTGTTTAGGGCAGGGTTTATCCGAACTCGGTCCTCTGGACCCCAATTTGTGCAGATTTTCCCCCCTAGCACCACACAGCTGATTCTAATAATCAACTAATCAGTGTTGTGGCAAAAACCAAAACGTGCACCACTTGGGGTCCCGAGGACCGAGTTTGGGAAACACTGGTTTACGGGCTACAGGTTGTTTCTGAACAGGGCCTGGGAGTTTCTGTGTTTACATTTCCTGAAAAAGAATTGCCCTTTTGTAATGGTCTTTATAAACAGTATTCTACAATTAAAGGTTACAAAAGCATTGAGCAGATGCATATCATGCATGATGTTTTCCATATTACAGTCAGTGTTGGCAGTAACACTATAATATTAAATGATTGTATCATTTGGAAGGAAATGGCATGTTGACAGCCTTCATAATTTTCCACGGTATTGTGTTGTTTGTCACAGTCTAGCTCATCTGTTAACAACAGAAGACTGATGATGACAAGCTGAAATGAGACATAGGAACAGTTATACAGAACAACCCACTGATGATGTAGGAATATCTTATCACTTAAACCAATCAATCCCACAGGGCTAACACAATACAGCAGTAGCAATAGTAGTAGCAGTAATAGTAGCAGTGGCAGTAGTAGTAGTAGTAGCCGTAATAGTAGCAGTGGCAGTAGTAGTAGCAGTAGTAGCAGTAGCAGTACACATAGACAAAGTAGCATTAGTATCAAATCAAATTTATTGGTCACATACACATGTTAACAGATGTTAATGCGAGTGTAGCGAAATGCTTGTGCTTCTAGTTCCGACAATCTAGTAATATCTAACAAGTAATCTAACAAATTCACAACAACTACCTTATACACACAAATGTAAGGGATGAATAAGAATATGTACATATACATTTATGGATGAGCGATGGCCGTGTGGTATAGGCAAGATGCAGTAGATGGTATAGAGCAGTATTTACATATGAGATGAGTGATGAAGGATATGTAAACATTATTAAAGTGGAGTTCTTTGAAGTGACTAATGATAGGCATAGGCAAGATGCAATAGATGGTATAGAACAGTATATACATATGAGATGAGTAACGTAGGATATGTAAACACTATTTTGTAAAAATGATTAAAGTGGTGACTAGTGATACCTTTATTGAGTCCATGTATTAAAGTGGCCAAAAATTTGTGTCTGTAAGTTGACAGCAACCTCTGTATGTTAGTGATGTCTGATGGCCTTGAGATAGAAGCTGTTTTTCAGTCTCTCGGTCCCCGCTTTGATGCACCTGTACTGACCTCGCCTTCTGGATGATAGCGGGGTGAACAAGCAGTGGCTCTGGTGGTTGTTGTCCTTAATTATCTTTTTGGCCTTCCTGTGACATCGGGTGGTGTAGGTGTCCTGGAGGGCAGGTAGTTTGCTTCCGGTGATGAGTTGTGCAGACCTCACTACCCTCTGGAGAGCCTTGCGGTTGAGGGCAGTGCAGTTGCCGTACCAGGCGGTGATACAGCCTGACAGGATGCTCTCGATTGTGCATCTGTAAAGGTTTGTGAGTGTTTTAGGTGATAATCCAAATTTCTTCAGCCTCCTGAGGTTGAAGAGGCGCTGTTGCACCATCTTCACCACACTGTCTGTGTGGGTGAACAATTTCAGTTTGTCCGTAAAACTTTCCACCTACCCCTGTAGGCCGGCTTGTCGTTGTTGGTTATCAAGCTTACCACTGTAGTGTCGTCTGCAAATTTGATGATTGAGTTGGAAGAGTGCATGGCCACACAGTCATAGGTGAACAGGGAGTACAGGAGAGGGCTGAGAACGCACCCTTGTGGGGCCCTAGTCTTGAGGATCAGTGGGTTGGAGATGTTGTTTCCTACCTTCACCACCTGGGGGCGGCCAGTCAAAAAGTTCAGGACCCAGCTGCACAGGGCGGGTTCGAGACCCAAGGTCTTGAGCTTAATGATGATTTTGGATGGTACTATGGTATTAGATGCTGAACTGTAGTCAATGAACAGCTTTCTTACATAGGTATTCCTCTTGTCCAGATGTGATAGGGCAGTGTGCAGTGTGATGGCGATTGCATCATCAGTGCTATTGGGGCGGTAAGCAAATTGGAGTGGGTCTAGGGTATCAGGTAGAGTGGAGGTGATATGCTCCTTGACTAGTCTTTCAAAGCCCTTCATGATGACAGAAGTGAGTGCAACGGGGCGATAGTCATTTAGTTCACTTACCTTTGTTTTCTTGAGAAGAGGAACTTTTGAATGGGTGGTGAGGAAAATAAAACCTGAAAAACGGTGGCTTGTTTTACTCAGTTGATTTAGGGACTGGAGAGTGGGGTAGGGGTGACATATTTTATTGAGAAGTTGTTGAATCGTCTAGCATGTGGGGACAACAGAAGGATATGGATTGATTTAATATCTCCGTAAACACACCAGCCATCTGATCTGCACATGCTCTGAGGACGCGGCCAGGGTTGCCTTCTGGGCCGGCAGCCTTGCGTGGGTTAACACGTTGAAATGTTATACTCAGGTCGGCCACGGAGAAGGAAAGCCGACAGGCTTTGGTAGTGGGCAGTGTCAGTGGCACTGTTCTGTCCTCAAAGCGAGCAAGACGTCAATGTCTGCGACTGAGCTGGTTTTCTTTTTGTAATCCGTGATTGACCATAGACTGTAGAATTACTAGCAGTAGCAGTAGTAGTAGCAGTAGTAGTAGCAGTAGTTGTAGCAGTAATTGTAGCAGTAGGATTAGCAGTAATGGTAGCAGTAGCAGTAGTAGTAGTAGTAGTAGTAGCAGTAGCAGTAATAGAAGCAGTAATAGTAGCAGTAGCAGTAGCCGTAATAGCAGCAGTAGCAATAGCAGTGTTAGTAGTAGCAGAATCAGTAATAGTAACAGTAATAGTAGTAGTAGTAGTGTTAGCAGCAGTAGTAGTAGTAGTAGTAGTAGTAGTAATATTAGCAGCAGCAATATTAGTAGTAGTAGTAGCAGTAGCATTAGCAGCAGCAGCATAAGTACTAGTAGTAGTATTATTAGTATTAGTAGTAGTAGTAGTAGTAGTAATAGTAGTAGTAGCAGTAGTAGTAGCAGAATTACAGCCACATGTTTCCCATGCTAGTCAAATAACCATGCACAGTGAAACACTAGTGGTGGTGGCTGTTATCAAAGCCCTCCATTACTCCAGTTTGCCCATGCACAAAATTAACAAAGTCAGCCCTCATACAACTCACACCAATAGATTTGTGGCAAGATTGGACCTGGATTGAAATTAATGGGTTTTCTAATTGGAGCACATGTTCTCTAAAGTGACGGAGTGGAGCTAACATGAGTCTCCTCCTGCTCGCAGCTCACCTGCCCACGGGGGAGACAGGAGGACGGCAAAAATTAATTTTCCCAGACGCACTCCACTTCCTCCGTCTGGCTGATGTCCTTAGTCACGATGGATGATGTCATGCCTGTTTGTGGTGGATGTTTTAGGGACCTTGCTGAGCTACAAGGTGTGTCTGTTTTTACATGGCCCCATCACACCAGAAACAAGACACTTAAAATAATGATACAAGACATCAGGATTCTGTTGTAGACAGGAGCCCTGTCTTTCAGTAGTCTTTTTAATAAACACCATGCAAGATTGAACATTTTATTTTATTTGATGGCCACAATGTATCTGTAATTTGTCTCTTGTGCTAAATTGACTAGCGTTTTTTTCCTACACTTCTTGGATGTGCAATAAAATAGTACATTGTGTCTTGTACCCAGAGTTGGCACCACAGGTTTAAAAGTGGTGTGGAAAAATGTTTATGTGTCTTTTGGAGCCTGGAGTTTTTCCTGATCTCATAAGCTGGTCAGGTAAAAACCTGGGTCTTATTCGTAGGCTATGACAGGGTCCAACGTAAATGTTGTATATATTTATTCCAAAATCTACCAGCCTGAACAGAATTTCAACTGGCCCGAACATGGTGTAGTTCTTCAATGTGTTGGGGTAATGCAGGGCCTATAGTTTGGCATGTTTTCTCTCTATATTCAGCTATTAATAGGTTACATTTGGTTATTGTGATATGAATTAAAAAGCGGTGTAATATAATTTTGAAATGTATGTCATTACTCTATTCTTTAGAATTGCATTGTATTAATTGCATACATTTTTGTTTCTAAAGTATGCCATTTTGAGAAGATTTTTTTTACATCTCAAAATAAAATTCTGCCCCTATAAGACAATTGCGTTCCAAAAGAGATATTTGCCTGGTACAATACCTTAGCCAAGAGAAATGCTAAAGTGTATTTTTTAGCTTTCTTTTTTGCAGACTATCAGCAGTAGCCAGCATATTGCTATTACGTATGTGCACTATTGAAGGTTTCCTTTTGTATATCACTTTCCCTAAAATAAATAAGCTCAGCGAGTAGATTGATAGGCCTTTCTTTTTGCAAGGGACCGCTCGCATGTGCTTAGTGAACAAACAGTAGCTAACTTCTGTACTGCTCGAGTGCTCAAGAAGTTGTGACTCGTGGCAGCGTAGTGGTGCTTGAATTAACGGGCAATCGTATTCCTCACACAATCATCTTTTCTGTGTGTTACTGGCCCGGTCGGTGTTGCTGCTGAGAAGTTACTGGCCCGGTCGGCGTTGCTGCTGAGAAGTTACTGGCCCGGTTGGTGTTGCTGCTGAGAAGTTACTGGCCCGGTCGGCGTTGCTGCTGAGAAGTTACTGGCCCGGTCGGCGTTGCTGCTGAGAAGTTACTGGCCCGGTCGGTGCTGCTGCTGAGAAGTTACTGGCCCGGTCGGCGTTGCTGCTGAGAAGTTACTGGCCCGGTCGGTGTTGCTGCTGAGAAGTTACTGGCCCGGTCGGTGCTGCTGCTGAGAAGTTACTGGCCCGGTCGGTGCTGCTGCTGAGAAGTTACTGGCCCGGTCGGTGCTGCTGCTGAGAAGTTACTGGCCTTGTCGGTACTGCTGCTGAGAAGTTACTGGCCCGGTCGGTGCTGCTGCTGAGAAGTTACTGGCCCAGTCGGTACTGCTGCTGAGAAGTTACTGGCCCGGTCGGTGCTGCTGCTGAGAAGTTACTGGCCTGGTCGGTACTGCTGCTGAGAAGTTACTGGCCCGGTCGGTGCTGCTGCTGAGAAGTTACTGGCCAGGTCGGTGCTGCTGCTATGAAAGTCCACTATTAGTACAAGCAGATCTGTCTCGCCACACATTTTCTGACCGCTCTGCTTGTACCATAGAAAATAGCCGTAAAAGCCTCACACACACAGAGGCCAGATTCAAGCATTGATTAGATTGCTCTGATTTCCTTTTGGCCAGGAACATCAACAAGACATGACTATGTCTGCACCCCTTAAAAGGTCCAATGCAGACATGTTATATCCAATCAATCCTGGGTTACTATGAAGTACCTTACTGTGATTGTTTTCAATTAAAATGGTCAAAAAGAAACAGAAATATCTTCTTAGTAAAGGGACATTTCTCAAGTAAGAATTTAGTTGTCTGGGACTGTCTGGGAGTTGTCTGTCTGTCTGGGAGTGGGGAGGGTAACACTGAAAGTTAGCTGTTACTGGCAGAGAGGTTTGGAACTCTCTTTCTTATTGGTCAATTAACTCATTTACAGCCTGGGGATGTCACCATGGAAGGCCAAAACTCCATCTCACCAAAACAGGCAGAAATTTCAGGCAGACTTTTCAAAATGCATTATCATCATTCTCACATTTCCACAGTATTATTTCACAATTTCACCCTCATATTGTGGAAATATAGAAATAAAAATAGGAAATCACGTTTTTCACTGCACTGGGCCTTTAAAGGAAAATCACTACAGCTCCAGTCTCCATAGAAAGCACGGCAAGCGCTCCCCTCAGCTCCTAATTTAACTTCTTCCAATCTGTCATCTGCACTGTTTCAGGTGAAAGCACTACGAGTTGACTATCACTGCTCTCTCTCTCTCTCTTTCTGTTTGTCCCTCTCTCTCATTGCGATTCAATTTCAAAGCTTTTATTGACATGATGTGCTGTGGGGCTGTATTGTGTACAATGAACAACCCACAATCTCTTCCTCTTCATTTTACCCTTTCAATCTCTGAGGTGAGTAGAGTACTTCCCCCTCCCTCACATTTATTTTAAATGGAGTGAGCTGCCTCCAGTTTTCTCTGTATTTCCTCCCTATCATTTCATACATTCATATCTTTCAGGTTTTCTCTTGTGAACTGCTTTTTTGTCTTTCACACCTTTGGTCAAGTCCATTGCTTACATTTATTCTGTCTCTCTCTCTCTCTCTCTCTCTCTCTCTCTCTCTCTCTCTCTCTCTGTCTCTCTCTCTGTCTCTATGTCTGTCTCTCTCTGTCTCTCTCTGTCTCTCTGTCTCTCTGTCTCTCTGTCTCTGTCTCTCTGTCTCTCTGTCTCTCTGTCTCTGTCTCTCTGTCTCTCTGTCTCTGTCTCTGTCTCTCTGTCTCTGTCTCTGTCTCTCTGTCTCTCTGTCTCTCTGTCTCTGTCTCTCAGATAATAGTCCCAGTATAGTGGAGGTATAATGTAGCCCATCTTTCTCTCTGTCACACACAATCCTATAATACCTATAAAGGAATAGCAGTCGGAAATAGCAGTATTCAGGAGAAAGTACATTTGTGTAACCGTGTCCCATGCCTCCCCATTAGATGTGATGAAGCTATAAAAATCTTCCTCTTGGACATGTACCGTATATGACACATATCTGACAGCTGCCACAGAGCCAGATTTGGAGGACTATTTGTCTCTTATCTATTATAATTATCACTTCCCACAAAATATCTCACTTCTTCAAAGACACATGCTCAATGACATGAGTACAGAAAAATACAGCAGATGCTGCGCTGGGGAGGAAGATATATTGAGTGTGAAATAGGTTCATCCAATGATGTAATGTGAAGGGAGCTGCAAATATAAAGGTGAGAGAGCTGCTAAAATACAGGTGAGAGCTACTAATATACAGGTGAGAGAGTGGCTAATAAACAGGTGAGAGAGCTGAAAATATACAGGTGAGAGAGCTGCTGATATACAGGTGAGAGAGCTGCTAATATACAGGTGAGAGAGTGGCTAATAAACAGGTGAGAGAGCTGCTAGTAAACAGGTGAGAGCTGCTAGTAAACCGATGAGAGAGCTGCTAGTATACAGATGAGAGAGCTGCTAGTATACAGGTGAGAGAGCTGCTAATATACAGGTGAGAGAGCTGCTAATATACAGGTGAGAGAGCTGCTAATATACAGGTGAGAGAGCTGCTAATATACAGGTGAGAGAGCTGCTAGTATACAGGTGAGAGAGCTTCTGGTATGCAGGTGAGAGAGCTGAAAATATACAGGTGAGAGAGCTGCTGGTATACAGGTGAGAGAGCTGCTAATATACAGGTGAGAGAGCTGCTGGTATACAGGTGAGAGAGCTGCTAATATACAGGTGAGAGAGCTGCTGGTATACAGGTATACAAAACTATGGGCAAGAAATAATGATAATTATACACTTGGCAGTCCCCCCCCCCTCTCTTTCTTTCTTTATTACTTTCTCTTTCTGTCTCTCTTTCTTTTTCTCTCTCTCTGTCTCTCTCTCAATTAAATTCAATTTCAATTTAAGGGCTTTATTGGCATGGGAGACATATGTTAACATTGCTAAAGCAAGTGAAGTAGATCATAAACACAAGTGAAATAAGCAACAACAATGTACAATAAACATTATTATTTTGGAACTATTGTGAGTGTAAAGACATTTCGAAGGTCATATTATGTGCAAGTAGTACAAAAAGGACAAGAAATAAACATAAATATGGGTTGTATTTACAATGTTCTGCACTGGTTGCCCTTTTCTTGTGGCAACATGTTACAAGTCTTGCTGCTGTGATGGCACACTGTGGTATTTCACCCAGTAGATATGGGAGTTTATCAAAATTGGGTTTGTTTTTCAAATTCTTTGTGGATCTGTGTAATCTGAGGGCAATATGTATCTCTAATATGGTCATACATTTGGCAGGAGGTTAGGAAGTGCAGCTCAGTATTCACCTTATTTTGTGGGCAGAGTGCATATAGCCTGTCTTGTCTTGACAACCAGGTCTGCCATTGGCGGCCTTTCGCAATAGCAAGGCTATGCTCACTGAGTCTGTACATAGTCAAAGCTTTCCTTAAGTTAGGGTCAGTCACAGTGCTCTGGTATTCTGCCACTGTATACTCTATGTTTAGGGCCAAATTGTGTTGCTGTCCTGGGGCTCTGTGGGGTCTGTTTGTGTTTGTGAACAGAGCCCCAAGACCAGCTTACTTAGGGAACTCTTCTCCAGGTTCATCTCCCTGTGGGTGATGGCTTTGTTATGGAAGGTTTGGGAATCACTTCCTTTTAGGTGGTTGTAGAATTGAATGGCTCTTTACCGGATTTTGGTAATTAGCGGGTATCGGCCTAATTCTGCTCTGCATGCATTATTTGGTGTTTAACGTTGTACACAGAGGATCTTTTTTTGCAGAATTCTGCATGCAGTCTCAAAAAAAATGTTTTCACTATTTTGTTCATTCTTGGTTGGTGAGCTGACCCCAAACCTCACAGACATAAAGGGCAATGGGTTCTATAACTGATTCAAGTATTTTTTGACAGATCCTAATTGGTATGTCAAATTTTATGTTCCTTTTGATGGCATAGAAGGCCCTTCAGATCGTTCGCAGCTTTGAGGAAGTTACCTGTGGCGCTGATGTTTAGGCCACGGTATGTATTGTTTTTTGTGTGCTCTAGGCCAACAGTGTCTAGATGGAATTTGTATTTGTGGAACACCATTATTTTTGTCTTACTGAGATTTACTGTCAAGGCCCATGTCTGACAGAATCTGTGCAGCAGATCTAGGTTCTGCTGTTGGCACTCCTTGGTTGGGGACAGAATTCTCAGGCCAACTCTTTTCTCTGTATATACAGTATCAGTGATGCCGCTCTTGCTGCTGGTGATTCTTTGATCCACCTCTACGCAGACGACACCATTCTGTAAACATCTGGCCCCTCTTTCTTCAATGCCATACAACACTCCTTCTGTGGCCTCCAGCTGCTCTTAAACGCTTGTCTAACTAAATGCATGCTCTTCAACCGATCGTTGCCTGCACCCTCCTGCCCGACTGGCATCGCTACTCTGGACAGTTCTGACTTAGAATATGTGGACAACTACAAATACCTAGGTGTCTGGCTAGACAGTAAACTCTCCTTCCAGACATATTAAGCATCTCCAATCCAATCCAATAGAATCGGCTTCCTATTTCGCAACAAAGCCTCATTCACTTACGCTGCCAAACATACCCTCGTAAAACTGACTATCCTACCGATCCTTGACTTCGGTGATGTCATTTACAAAATAGCCTCCAACACTCTACTCAGCAAACTGGATGCAGTCTATCACAGTGCCATCCGTTTCGTCACCAAAGCCCCATATACTACCCACCACTGCGACCTATGCTGTCATCGGCTGGCCCTCGCTACCATTTGTCGCTAGACCCACTGGCTCCAGGTCATCTATAAGTCTCTTCTAGATAAATCCCCGCCTTATCTTAACTCACTGGTCACCATAACGACACCCACCCATAGCATGCGCTCATGCAGGTATATCTCATTGGTCATCCCCAAAGCCAACATAATCCTTTGGCCGCCTTTCCATCCAGTTCTCTGCTGCCAATGACTGGAATGAATTGCAAAAATCGCTGAAGTTGGAGACTTATATCTCCCTCACTAACCTTTAGCATCAGCAATCTGAGCAGCTTACCGATTGCTGCAGCTGTACATAGCCCATCTGTAAATAGCCCATCCAAGTTCCTACCTCATCCCCATGTTGTTTTTATTTACTTTTTTTTGCTATTTTGCACACCATTATTTTATTTCTACTTGCACATCATCATCTGCACATCTATCATTCCAGTGTTAATTTGCTTAATTGTAATTACTTCGCTACTATTGGCCTATTTATTGCCTTACCTCCTTACTCCATTTGCACACACTGTATATAGATTTTTCTATTGTGTTATTGACAATAGAATTGTGTTATTGTGTTATTGTTTATTCCATGTGTAACTGTGTTGTTGTTTGTGTCGCACAGCTTTGCTTTAACTTGGCCAGGTCGCAGTTGTAAATGAGAACTTGTTCTCAACTGGCCAACCTGGTTAGATAATGGTGAAATAAACAAATAAAATAAAAAAATCACCAGGTCATCAGCAAACAGTAGACATTTGACTTCAGATTCTAGTAGAGTGAGGCCGGGTGCTGCAGACTGTCTGTTTGTGTGCATTGATTTTATAATGTTGTTTTTTCCCCACACCACTTTCCATCAATTTGTATAGCAGACTCTCATGGCAAATTGAGTCAAAAGCTTTTTTGAAATCAACAAAGCATGAGAAGATTTTGCCTTTGTTTTGGTTTGTTTGTCAATTAGGGTGTGCAGGGTTAATACGTGGTCTGTCGTACGGTAATTTGGTAAAAAGCCAATTTGAAATTTGCTCAGTACATTGTTTTCACTAAGAAAATAAATGTACACGTGCTATTTATGATAATGCAAAGGATTTTCCCAAGGTTGCTGTTGACGCATATTAAACGGTAGTTCTTGCGATCAAATTTTTCTCCACTTTTGTTGATTGGAGGGATCAGTCCTTGGTTCCAAATATTGGGGAAGATGCCAGAGCTAAGGATGATGTTAAAGAGTTTAAGTTCGGCTTGTCACCAAAAACACTCACAAACTTTTACAGATGCACAATCGAGAGCATCCTGTCGGGCTGTATCACCGCCTGGTACAGCAACTGCTCCGCCCATAACCGTAAGGCTCTCCAGAGGGTAGTGAGGTCTGCACAATGCATCACCGGGTGCAAACTACCAGCCCTCCAGGACACCTACACCACCCGATGTCACAGGAAGGCCAAAAAGATCTTTAAGGACAACAACCACCTGAGCCACTGCCTGTTTACCCCGCTATCATCCAGAAGGCGAGGTCAGTACAGGTGCATCAAAGCGGGGACCGAGAGACTGAAAAACAGCTTCTATCTCAAGGCCATCAGACTGTTAAACAGCCATCACTAACATTGAGTGGCTGCTGCCAACATACTGACTCAACTCCAACCACTTCAATAATGGAAAAATATATGTAATCAGTTTATCACTAGCCACTTTATATAATGTTTACATACCCTACATTACTCATCTCATATGTATAAACTGTACGCTATACCATCTACTGCATCTTGATGTTATTAAATGTATCACTAGCCACTTTAAACAATGCCACTTAATATAATGTTTACATACCCTGCATTACTCATCTCATATGTATATACTGTACGCTATACCATCTACTGCATCTTGCCATCTTGATGTAATTAAATGTATCACTAGCCACTTTAAACAATGCAACTTAATATAATGTTTACATACCCTGCATTACTCATCTCATATGTATATACTGTACTCTATACCATCTACTGCATCTTGCCTATGCCGTTCGGGCATCACTCATTCATATATTTTTATGTACATATTCCTATTCATTCCTTTATACTTGTGTGTATAAGGTAGTTGTTGTGAAATTGTTATATTACTTGTTAGATATTACTGCATGGTCGGAACTAGAAGCACAAGCATTTCGCTACACTTGCATTAACATCTGCTAACCATATGTATGTGACAAATACATTTGATTTGATTTATAGTAAATTGGAATTTGTGGACTATATATTTTATCATTTCATTGAGGATACCATCAACACCACAGGCCTTTTTGGGTTGGAGGGTTTGTATTTTGTCCTGTAGTTCATTCAATGTAATTGGAGAATCCAGTGGGTTCTGGGAGTCGTCAATAGTTGATGCTAAGATTTGTATTTGATCATGTATATGTTTTTGATGTTTGTACTTTGTTACAGGGCCCAAAAGATTGGAGTAGTTTACCCATACATCTCCGTTTAGGATAGTTAACTCCTCGTGTTCTTTGTTTAGTGTTTTCCTATTTTCCATGAAGTGGTTAGATTCTATGGAATCTTCAATTGCATTGATCTGATTTCTGACATGCTGTTCCTTCTTTTTCCGGTGTATATTTCTGTGTTGTTTTAGTGATTCACCATAGTGAATGCGTAGGCTCAGGTTTTCTGGGTCTCTATATTTTTGGTTGGATAGGTTTCTCAATGTCTTTCGTAGGTTTTTGCATTCTTCATCAAACCATTTGTGAAACGTTTTGTGGAGGAAGTTGTCAAAAAAGGGATTGAATTTGTTGTTGCCTAATTGTTTTTTGGTAGGTTTCCACAGGACTTTCCTTCCATCTATAGTATTTCTTAGAATTATTCAGTTCCTTCGGCTTTGATGCCTCATGATTGAGTATTGCTCTGTTCAAGTAGACTGTGATTATGCTGTGATCTGATAGGGATGTCAGTGGGCTGACTGTGAATTCTCTCTCTCTCTCTCTCTCTCTCTCTCTCTCTCTCTCTCTCTCTCTCTCTCTCTCTCTCTCTGAGAGACAGACAGTCTCTGTAGCATTTTCTACTGCTTTCCACCAATAACATATCTCTCTGGGTAGGTTCAGACAAGCAGCCCAATTCTGATTTTCTTTCACCAATTGGTCATTTGACCAATCAGATGAGCTCTGGAAAATATCTGATTTGAACAGATCTGATGTGATTGGTCAAAATACCAATTAGTGGAGAAAATATCTGAATTGTGCTGCCTTTGTGAATGCAGCCCTGCTTACTGTGAGAGGCCTAATGCACACTCAGAGGCTTTCATTTTCATTTTACTCACACACAGATTCCACCCATTTCACTCTGTCAGTTTCCACAGTGCATTGGATAAGACAGCCATGGATTAATTCAACAATAAGGCAAAAGCTATTTTAATCAAATAATTGATTTGAACACTAAGGTAACCTGCCTGAAGGACTACCGACCCGTAGCACTAGTGTCCGTAGCCATGAAGTGCTTTGAATAGCTGGTCATGGCTCACATCAACACCATTATCCCAGAAACACTAGACCCACTCCAATTTGCATACAGCCATAACAGATCCACAGATGATGCAATCTCTATTGCACTCCACACTGCCCTTTCCCACCTGGACTAAAGGAACACCTATGTGTTATATGTATATTCACTCATGCTGCCAAACATACCCTTGTAAAACTGACCATCCTACCAATCCTCGACTTTGGCGATGTCATTTACAAAATAGCCTCCAATACCCTACTCAACAAATTGGATGCAGTCTATCACAGTGCAATCCGTTTTGTCACCAAAGCCCCATATACTACCCACCATTGCGACCTGTACGCTCTCGTTGGCTGGCCCTCGCTTCATACTCGTCGCCAAACCCACTGGCTCCATGTCATCTACAAGACCCTGCTAGGTAAAGTCCCCCCTTATCTCAGCTCGCTGGTCACCATAGCATCTCCCACCTGTAGCACACGCTCCAGCAGGTATATCTCTCTAGTCACCCCCAAAACCAATTCTTTCTTTGGCCGCCTCTCTTTCCAGTTCTCTGCTGCCAATGACTGGAACGAACTACAAAAATCTCTGAAACTGGAAACACTTATCTCCCTCACTAGCTTTAAGCACCAACTGTCAGAGCAGCTCACAGATTACTGCACCTGTACATAGCCCACCTATAATTTAGCCCAAACAACTACCTCTTTCCCAACTGTATTTAATTTATTTATTTATTTTGCTCCTTTGCACCCCATTATTTTTATTTCTACTTTGCACATTCTTCCATTGCAAAACTACCATTCCAGTGTTTTACTTGCTATATAATGTATTTACCTTGCCACCATGGCCTTTTTTGCCTTTACCTCCCTTCTCACCTCATTTGCTCACATTGTATATAGACTTGTTTATACTGTATTATTGACTGTATGTTTGTTTTACTCCATGTGTAACTCTGTGTCGTTGTATCTGTCGAACTGCTTTGCTTTATCTTGGCCAGGTCGCAATTGTAAATGAGAACTTGTTCTCAACTTGCCTACCTGGTTAAATAAAGGTAAATAAATAATAAATACAAATAAATGTGAGAATGTTATTCATTGAATACAGCCCAGCGTTCAACACCATAGCGCTCTCAAAGCTCATCAATATGCTAAGGACCCTGGGACTAAACATCTCCATCTGCAACTGGATCCTGGAATTCCTGACAGGCTGCCCTCAGGTGGTAAGGGTAGGTAACAACACATCCACCACGCTGATCCTCAACAAAGGGGCCCCTCGGAGGTGCGTGCTCAGTCCCCTCCGATACTCCCTGCTCAATCATGACTGCACGGCCAGGCACAACTCCAACACCATCATTAAGTTTGATGATGACACAACAGTGGTCACCATCAACTATGAGACAGCCTATAAGGAGGAGGTCAGAGACATGGCCGGCCGTGTGGTGCCAGGACAACAACCTCTCCCTCAACGTGATCAAGACAAAGGAGATGATTGTGGACTACAAGAAAAGGAGGATCGAGCACGCCCCCATTATCATCGATGGGGCTGTAGTGGAGCCGGTTGAGAGCTTCAAGTTCCTTGGTGTCCACATCACCAACAAACAAACATGGTCTAAGCACACCAAGACAGTCGTGAAGAGGGCACAACAAAACTTATTCCCCCTCAGAAGACTGAAAAGATTTGCCATGGGTCCTCAGATACTCAAAAGGTTCTACAGCTGACTGGTTGCATCACTGTGGCCTCCAAGGCACTACAGAGGGTAGTGTGTACGGCCCAGTACATCACTGGGGCCAAGCTTCCTGCCATCCAGGTCCTCTATACCAGGTGGTGTCAGAGGAAGGCCCTAAACATTGTCAAAGACTCCAGCCACCCTAGTCAAAGACCGTTCTCTCTGCTACCACATGGCAAGTGGTACCGGAGCGCCAAGTCTAGGTCCAAGAGGCTTCTAAACAGTTCTACCTCCAAGCCTTAAGACTCCTGAACATCTAATCAAATGGTTACCCAGACTATTTGCATTGCCCCCCCTCTTTTACTCCGCTGCTACTCTCTGTTATTATCTATGCATAGTAACTTTAGTAACTCTACCTACATGTACATATTACCTCAATTACCTTGACTAACCGGTGCCCCCACACATTGACTCTGTACCGGTGCCTCCTGTATATATTCTCACTATTGTTATTTTACTTCTGCTCTTTAGCTACTTGTTACTTTTATTTGTTATTCTTATTGATATTTTTTAAGCTGTGTTGTTGGTTAGGGGCTTGTAAGTAAGCATGTTCTGCCCTTCCAAGCAGAAAGGCAGTAACGGCTCTTAGCGTGAAACTGAGAAAAATTGCTTTTATTTACCTTGGTTTCACAGTAACTTTATGATGTTACTGCTAACATGACCCCCATTTTATCCAAACAACAATACAATAGAGGCAGGATACTTGTCCACATGATTAAGCATGTATTTAATGTATCAAAAATGACATTAACTCATTTTCAACCAAATGAGTAGTTAATGCCTTTTTGCTTGGTAGGGCAGTGTTGTATTCGGCGGATGTGACTAATAAAATGTGATTTGATTTGATTAAAGGACACATGCAGCTTTTTATGTTTGTGAAATAACACTATTCCTACTTTTTGTTAAATTATAAAAAATGTTGTATCATAAAGTAGGCCTTTCTCCACATTTTGTTGATTAACATTAAGAAACCAGAAACGGTTTGGGAATAATCTGGTTGAGGGTCTTTGACTCAATCTGTTCTGTGGCAGGAGGTGACAGAATGTTGACGGGAAGGTTCCTGTCAATCAGGCAGAATCTGGCAAGAAACGTCATAACGTCATCTCCTGGTTTAAATCTGGTTGAAGTGACAAGAGGAATGGATTTCCAGAAGACTGGATGTTGCTGCCTTTTTGAATAGATGTTTTATTTCAGCTTTATTTCACCAGGTATGGCCAGTCAAAAATGAGTTCTCATTTACAACTGCGACCTGGTCAAATTAAAAGTAAAGCAGTGCGACCAAATCAACAACACAAACCTACAGTCAATCACACAATAGAGAAATCTGCATACAGTGTGTGCAAATGAAGTAAGGAGGTAAGGCAATAAATAGGCCAATAGTGGCGAAGTAATGACAATTTAGCAATTAACACTGGAGTGATAGATGTGCAGATGAGGATGTGCAAGTAGAAATACTGTTGTGCAAAAGAGCAGAAAAACAAAAACGAATATGGGTATGAGGTAGATAGTTGGTTGGATGGTCTACTCTGCTCTCATGCTATACAGTAATACAACTACATTATATTCTAGTAATCAGTAATGGGTGCTCCAGTAATCATGGAGGACTCTATTTTATATTACTCTGGTCAACACTGTTCTTCCTCCCAAATATGATGTTTCTGACAAGACACAATGCTTAAACCTACCATAAAAAGAATCCCACACAGAATAGCTTCAAGCATGTGCTATTCTACAGTGGTAAAGAATCCGAAGCCTGTGTGGGGTAGCAGCAATGGCCACTTCTTCTGTTTTCTCTCTCCTTTTACATTGGCTGAATAACCTCTGACCGTATCGAAAAGGCACCTTGAGTGTTTTGTCAAACTCATACTACGGATGAGCCTTAGCCCCATTGCGAGCCAGCAGGTGACAGGCAGAGGAAGAGTTTGTTGTTATCGTCACCCCTCCCCTCTTTCTCCTCCCTCTCACCTTCCCTCTCATATAATTTCACGGCAGTTTCTGCGGATTCACAGGGCAGCCGAGCGCGACAGACACATGGCGTGAGAGATGGGAAACAGAGGAGACGTCTGACAAAGCGACATAGAGACTCGGGGCTTGCTCAGCCATTACATTGTGCCGTCACCTGAAACTGGGGAGGGGAGGGGACATTGCCAGGAAAGAACTGTGTCACAAAGAGGCACAGTGGATTATGGGTTTGTTTAGTGTGTGTGTGTGTGTGTGTGTGTGTGTGTGTGTGTGTGTGTGTGTGTGTGTGTGTGTGTGTGTGTGTGTGTGTGTGTGTGTGTGTGTGTGTGTGTGTGTGTGTGTATGACAAAGAACACAGATTTCCCGCTGGACAACATGGCAGAAAATATATTTCCATTTACTGTTAAATACCGATCATACATGATTTTATTTTCCTTTCATTTGCAGTTGGCAAACATCCAACAGCAGATCAACCACTATTTTAAAATTAGAATTTCCCATATTCTCTTCCTTCTTGGAGTCAGGCAGTTAATTAGCAACGTCAGTGGAGACCAGATGTCCCGAGCTAGTTTGGGTGAGATGAAAATGCAAATTTTCAAAATTTACAAATACAGCTAAAACAACCTGACTGGGAATCTCATTAGGAGCGGTTTTGATCACCTCCTATCAGAAGGTATCGGAATATAGACACCTTCCACATCCTCAACAGTTCCTGGACTTCTTCAATCTTTTCACTGAACTCAATGCGTCTGTCTGTTTTGTCTGTCTAGCTCTCTCACTCTCTCTCTGTAAAATCTGGCTCATCGCAGTACTAGTCTAATAAAAGTAAAGCTTTTTCTCTGGTGTCATTTCAATAGAAGTCACAGTACAAGACCAGGTAATACTGTCAAGGCCATAAGGTAGTGTTTTATACCTGTGGATGTACAATAGAATAGTCTGGATACAAAATACAACATATTTCAGTGTTCTGAATCAGAATATTTACACTATTTTATATCTCATGAGCGTAAAAAAATATATATATATTTTTGCTGCAAAGCTGATATCAGATCTTGGTCATACCCCAAAATTGGACATATCCACACAAAATAAAATGAACCTTTCTCCAGTAGACTCAACCATCCATCAATCAATCTATCAATTAACAACAATCTATCATGTAGAGACTATGTTTACTTTTAATTTGAACTCGTTTGAGAGCAAACAGACAAGTTTGACATGATATAATCTGAACGCAGTGTATAGCATTTCACTGTTAGTCTACAACTGTTGTTTACGAAGCATATGCCGAATACAATTTGATTTGAAGAAACCCACAGGGTTGGTGCAACATCATTTTGTTTAAATGATGTGAAAACAACAGTGTGTGCCCAATGGTAAGGTCCTTTTTTCTTTTTGCAGATGCTCAGTCACTACTGCATAAATTCTTTCACTTTTTAAACGGGTCCCCGTGGGAATTAAACCCACTACCTTGACTTTGCAAACGCCATGCTCAACCAACTAAGCCACTCGGTAGCCAAAACATTTTAGGTCTAAAAAATGCTTCTAGGATTAAAAGTAAGAAAAAGTGTGATTTTCTAAATGTGTAACAGGTTTCTAGTCAGAGGGAGGGTATTTCTTGCTCCCCAAGTCACCACGAATCTCATAGAGTTTGAAAATCACTGTTTTTAAAATGTTTCACTTTTGAGGATGTCATAAGGTAGAATTGTTTTACCTAATATTTTTTGCCCTAGAAAGTGCCGTTTTAACATTATGTAGACACTGGTATTGTGCTGGAGAAAATTCAAGTGGTGGAATTGCCCTTTACCACTTACCGTTGTTCCGAAACCTGAATTAATTTCCACTGCTATGCCTAAACTACTGAGGGTCAAATAGCTACTTCCTTATCTGAAATCACTTATTCCTATGTCCATTTTCAATAATGAGGTGCTATGCAATTTTCATGCAGGTAAAAAATATTTTAACACAAGCATGTAAATGAAACCCATAGTACTATAATTTCACTCGTCTCCTCCACCAGCCAGTTGTCTCTGTTGAATCACTCTGTCATATGCATAGCAATTAGCCTGGGGATGAAGTTACCATTTCCTTAAATGTGCTTGTTTACAGAATGTATGTTTACAGTAACACAACCTTGCAAGATTCGATCAAAGTTCAATGCTTCCATCGTCTGCTCACTTCATATTCATTTGCACATATTATATAGATGTGTATTCAGAAGCAACCAGGGTCAACGCCCTGCTCAAGGACAAATCGACAGATCTCCCACAAGGTCAAGAGCATGGACCCGAACCATCGACCTATCAGCCACCGGCCCAAGCTCCCAACCGCCAGGCCACCAGCCCTCCAAGATCCCCCCACAGTTCCCCAGGAGCTGCCCCTCAACCATCTGAGCCCCCCCCCCCCCCCCCCTTTATTGTAAATAAAAATAAAATATGTTTCCAAACACTTCTATGTTAATTAATATGGATCCTACCATGATATGGATAATCCTGAATGAATAGTGAATAGTGAATAGTGAACTATGAGT
Organism: Oncorhynchus clarkii lewisi; assembly: GCF_045791955.1. Classification (NCBI taxonomy): domain Eukaryota; kingdom Metazoa; phylum Chordata; class Actinopteri; order Salmoniformes; family Salmonidae; genus Oncorhynchus; species Oncorhynchus clarkii. The sequence goes on along the minus strand of NC_092160.1, from coordinate 25,491,704 downwards.
GAGATATCATATATCATAACCCCAAGACATGCTAACCTCTCACCATTACAATAACAGGGGAGATTTGCATTTTTGGGGGTATGATATTTGTGCGTGTCACGTTCTGACCTCTATTTCCGTTGTTTTGTATTTATTTAGTATGGTCAGGGCGTGAGTTGGGTGGGCAGTCTATGTTTGTTTTTCTATGTTTGGGGCATTTCTATGTTTTCGGCCTAGTATGGTTCTCAATCAGAGGCAGGTGTCATTAGTTGTCTCTGATTGAGAATCATACTTAGGTAGCCTGGGTTTCACTGTGTGTTTGTGGGTGATTGTTCCTGTCACTGTGTTTGTTGTCACAGGATAGGCTGTATAGGTTTTCACGTTCCGTTTGTTGTTTTGTAGAGTTAAGTTATTTCATGTATCGTTCAGTTTCCATTAATTAAAGAACATGAGTAACCACCACGCTGCTTTTTGGTCCGCTTCTCCTTCTACAGACGAACGTCGTTACAGAATCACCCACCACAACAGGACCAAGCGGCGTGGTAACGGGCAACAGCAACAGCAGCAGCAGGAGAAGGAACAGAGGCAGCAGCAGCAGCAGGAACAGCAACAGCGAGATCAGGATTTTGGGACATGGGAGCAGAATCTGGACTACACAACTTTGGAGGAGATAGACAGGTGGGCGGTCGACCCAGGGAGAGTGCCGGAGCCCGCCTGGGATTCGATGGAACAGTGCGCGGAAGGTTACAGGAGAATGAGGTTGGCGAAGCAAGCACGGCGGCGCGGACGGAAGCCCGAGAGTCAGCCCCAAAAATTTCTTGGGGGGGGGCACAGGGGGAGTGTGGCAGAGTCAGGAGTCAGACCTGAGCCAACTCCCCCCATTTATCGTGAGGAGCCAAGGAGGAGCTCAGAACCAGAGCTGGTGTTGGAGGTGAGCGAGGCAGAGACTGTGAAGGAGTTAATGGGGAAATTGGAGGAGAGTGATATGAGGGACTTGCTGGTTTGGTGCATGAGGCACGACATTTGCCCGACGGAGCGTGTCAGGGATTTAATGGCACCGGGGTCAGCTCTCCATACTCATCCTGAGGTGCGTGCGATGGGTCTGGTGAAGACTGTGCCAGCCTCACGCACCAGGCCTCCTGTGCATCTCCCTAGCCTTGCACGTCCTGTGCCATCTCAGCACTACAGTGTTCCTAGCAGTGCTAACTGTGGCGGGCGTGGTGCTGGTCAGGCACCGTGTTATGCAGTTGTTCGCACGGTGTCCCCAGTACGCGTGCTTAGCCCGGTGCGCTACATCCCAGCTCCCCACATCTGCCGGGCTAGGGTGAAGATCCAGCCAGGGCGGTTGGTGCCAGCCCTGCTCTCAAGATCTCCAGCACGCCTTCACGGCCCGGTCTATCCGTCACCACCTCCACGCACCAGCCCTCCGGTGGCAGCCCCTCGTACCAGGCTGTCTCTCCGGCCCATCCTTACAGGGGCTTCCTCCTCTCCAGCGCTGTCGGAGCCTCCCGCCTGTCCGGCGCCGCTGCCGGAGCCTCCCGCCTGTCCGGCGCCTCTGCCGGAGCCTCCCGCCTGTCCGGCGCCTCTGCCGGAGCCTCCCGCCTGTCCGGCGCCTCTGCCGGAGCCTCCCGCCTGTCCGGCGCCTCTGCCGGAGCCTCCCGCCTGTCCGGCGCCTCTGCCGGAGCCTCCCGCCTGTCCGGCGCCTCTGCCGGAGTCTCCCGCCTGTCCGGCGCCTCTGCCGGAGTCTCCCGCCTGTCCGGCGCCGCTGCCGGAGTCTCCCGCCTGTCCGGCGCCGCTGCCGGAGCCTCCCGCCTGTCCGGCGCCGCTGCCGGAGCCTCCCGCCTGTCCGGCGCCTCTGCCGGAGCCTCCCGCCTGTCCGGCGCCTCTGCCGGAGCCTCCCGTCTGCCCGGCGCCAGCTGAGCTTCCCGTCTGCCCAGCGCCGCCAGCGCCGCCCGTCTGCCCAGCGCCGCCAGCGCCGCCCGTCTGCCCAGCGCCGCCAGCGCCGCCCGTCTGCCCAGCGCCGCCAGCGCCGCCCGTCTGCCCAGCGCCGCCAGCGCCGTCCGTCTGCCCAGCGCCGCCAGCGCCGCCCGTCTGCCCAGCGCCGCCAGCGCCGCCCGTCTGCCCAGTGCCGCCCCTCTGTCCCGAGCAGCTGCCCCTCTGTCCCGAGCAGCTGCCCCTCTGTCCCGAGCAGCTGCCCCTCTGTCCCGAGCAGCTGTTTCACCGCTGTCCCGAGCAGCTGCCGCCCCTCTGTCCCGAGCAGCTGCCCCTCTGCCCCGAGCTGCTATCGTCCCTCTGTCCCGAGCAGTTGTCCCTCTGTCCCGAGCTGCCGCTTCACCTCTGTCTCGAGCTGCCCCTCTGTCCCAAGCAGCCCCTCGGTCCAGTGGGGTCATTGAGAGGGTTGGTCATGGTGAGAAAGCCACGGAGGCGGACAATAAGGCGGACTAAGACAATGGTGAAGTGGGGTCCGCGTCCCGCGCCAGAGCCGCCACCGCGGACAGACGCCCACCCAGACCCTCCCCTATAGGTCAAGGTTTTGCGGCCGGAGTCCGCACCTTTGGGGGGGGGTACTGTCACGTTCTGACCTCTATTTCCGTTGTTTTGTATTTATTTAGTATGGTCAGGGCGTGAGTTGGGTGGGCAGTCTATGTTTGTTTTTCTATGTTTGGGGCATTTCTATGTTTTCGGCCTAGTATGGTTCTCAATCAGAGGCAGGTGTCATTAGTTGTCTCTGATTGAGAATCATACTTAGGTAGCCTGGGTTTCACTGTGTGTTTGTGGGTGATTGTTCCTGTCACTGTGTTTGTTGTCACAGGATAGGCTGTATAGGTTTTCACGTTCCGTTTGTTGTTTTGTAGAGTTAAGTTATTTCATGTATCGTTCAGTTTCCATTAATTAAAGAACATGAGTAACCACCACGCTGCTTTTTGGTCCGCTTCTCCTTCTACAGACGAACGTCGTTACAGTGCGTCTGTAACTTTCTCACTCATCATAATTCACGGTTCATTCAGGATTATATGTAATTCCTTAACGGTTCACCCGGTATGGATGAAAATGCCCTTACATGAAATATGACAGTCTGCACTTTAAAATCATAGTCATTGCTTGATTTCAAATCCAAACTTTTGGAGTATAGAGCCAAAAGAATAAAAAATACATCAATGGCCCAATAATCACAGAGGGCACTGTATTGGCTTTAAATATGGTACTGCCTGAGAACGAATAGCAATGCTGAAACAGCCAGATCATTTGTGAGTTTCAATTAGTGGCTCTCAAATGACAATAAATAAAATCTCTCTCATAGATAATCCACAACTTTCGCACAAGGAAACAAAATTATATACACACCTGAAAACACCAACATGCACACTAAATCAAATTAAATCAATGTTATTTGTCACACACACGTATAGCCAGCAGGTATATAACACTTGCTTTGGCCGCCTTTCCTTCCAGTTCTCTGCTGCCAATGATTGGAACGAATTGCAAATATTTCTGAAGCTGGAGTCTTCCCTGTCTAACTTTAAGCGTCAGCTGTCAGAGAAGCTTACCAATCACTGTACCTGTACACAGCCAATCTGTAAATAGCACACCCGACTACCTCATCCCCATATTATTACTTACCCTCTTGCTCATTAGCACCCCAGTATCTTTACTTGCAGATCATCATCTGCACATCTATCACTCCAGTATTAATGCTAAATTGTAATTATTTTTCACCTCTATGGCCTATTTATTGCCTACCTCCCTACTCTTCTACATTTGCACACACTGTACATAGATCTTTCTATTTTTATTTTCCTATTGTGTTATTGACTGTACGTTTGTTTATGTGTACCTCTGTGTTGTAGTTTTTGTCGCACTGCTTTGCTCTATCTTGGCCAGGTTGCAGTGAGAACTTGTTCTCAAAACTGGCCTACCTGGATAAATAAAGATGAAAAAAAATAAACAATAAATAGCAGATGTTATTGCGGGTGTAGCGAAATGCTACCTCACTGTTTCGGGGACTTGCATACATATAAAGTTCATTTTAAGAGTCACATATGCAGTCTTTTACATTAGCAACTGTGCAGGCATAACTGTGTTATTGAAACTATCCAAACACTTCCATGCTCCTCTAGCAGTTGTCAATGGAACCTAACAGGGTGAGAAATGCCAGTTCCCTTTTCTCCTTGTATTTTTGTAGTCTTGCCAAGGAATGAAAAGAACTCAGTGAAAAAAATGACATTTCTGAGCCTCTCACCCTCTAATCCGTGGTTGGGATTTTTTTCCCTCACCGTAAATATGTCCCCTTTCTTCAGTGGAAGCGCATGTTTGCTGTGTAAATCATTTGTTAGCTGCTGACTTAGATTCTATCACTTTACTCCCAGCTGGCTTTGATCCCATTGAAAGGCATGTACAGTATACACTCTTTCGTCTTTCTCCTGTCTTTCTTTTCCCTCTTTCTTTCTGACTTCTCTCTTTTCTCTCGTGGAAAGTTCCTACAAACGCCTGTTCCGCCGTACTTTAAAGATGCTAGTACATGAAAGGAGTGGCATCAAAAGACTCATTGCTTTGCATGTATGGAGACAGATGTCATCTGGGGTGCATCTGCTATACTCTCCACAGATATTACAACAGAACAATGCTGGATAGATTTGGCCAGTTGGAGCAATGGGGGTGACTCCAAATTCTTAAACTCCTCCCTTTATGCCATACATTTTGAATGCAAACTAACAGGCAGGACAATTGCAATCTAATTTTCCTCTTGTTTGTTATTGATCATTTGACTTCCTAAAATAAACTAGTACTATTGTCCTGGTAGGCCTGGCAGAACGCCAATAGTTATACAGATAACTGCAATTCCTCAAAAACACACACACACACACACACACACACACACACACACACACACACACACACACACACACACACACACACACACACTCTTGTACAGCTAACCTTGTGGAGACAGACAATTCAGTCCCATTCAAAATCCTATTTTCCCTAACCTTAACCCTAAACCTAACCTTAGCTCCAAACCCTAACCCTTAACGTAATTCTAACCCTAACACTAAACTCCCTAGGAATAGCATTTGACCTTGTGGGGACAAAAATAATGTCCACAGTTGGTCAAATTTTAGTTTGTTTACTATTCCTGTGGGGACTTCTGGTACCCACAATACACACACACACACACACACACACACACACACACACACACACACACACACACACACACACACACACACACACACACACACACACACACACACACACACACACACAACAGTTCTCTCACTCATAAAGGCAAATACATAGCTGACCTTAAATAATGTACAAGAGAAAAAGAAAAAAACACAGCCAAGGCAATCCATCTATTCATGCTGTATGTAATCAAATCCATATCAGTATCATCCCTGGAACCATTTCCCTAATTGTCATATTCAAATGAAACTGCCCGAGGATGCTTTCCTACAGTGCTTTCGTCTTTAAAAAACTGTATCTTCAAAATCTCAAGAATGGTTGAGCAGGCACTGGCGACGACTCTGGTCATGGCTGCGATTCGGACTGAATACCCAACATGGCCTGCGGCAGTTGCTGTGGCGTCCCTCGCACTCTTACGAAAACTGGGAGCCAGCTCACTCTCCACCATACCCGACTAATGAAAGCTGGGCATGGACCCTGGAGCTATAAACAAACGCTCCCGCTGTGTTGACATTTCCAATGGATTTTGTGTGTGCCTCGCCCCTCACCCGGGCTCTCTACTGTGAAGGAGGGGAAGCCAAACAATTACCCTGGAGATGGATTAAGCCCCGCTGCATGGGGAGTTGGTTTCAAGTAGAGGAATGGTAGCTGGGCAGCGGGGACTTGTGTTCCCTGTGTAAACAGACGTGGAGGGTAGCTGGACGGCAAGTCCTTGTGTTCCCTGTGTCAACAGACGTGGAGGGTAGCTGGACGGCAAGTCCTTGTGTTCCCTGTGTCAACAGACGTGGAGGGGACATACAGATGTGTGCACGCACAGACACACAACACTCAAAGATGGATGGACAAAATATACAGTACCAGTCAAAAGTTTGGACACCAACTTTTGACTGATTTTCTATATTTTTTACTATTTTCAACATTGTAGAATAATAGGGAAAACATCAAAACTATGAAATAACACATATGGAATCATGTATAACCAAAGTAAAACAAATCAAAATAGATGTTATAATTGAGATTCTTCAAAGTAGCCACCATTTGCTTTGATGACAGCTTTGCACACTCTTGGCATTCTCTCAACAAGCTTCATGAGGTAGTCACCTGGAATGCATTTCAATTAACCTTGCCAGGATCGGTGTGTGCCCCCCACGGCACAGTTGAGCTAAAGTGCACTAATGTGATTAGCATGACATTTTAGGACATGGTCTTCTGATATGGGAAGAAAGCTAAAATTATTGTTAATCTAACTGCACTGTCAATTTTACAGTAGCCATTACAGTGAAATAATACGATGCTACTGTTTGAGGAGAGTGCACAGTTACTGTAACGGTTTTCTGTATGAGAAGGAGAGTCGGACCAAAATGCAGCGTGATTATTGCGATTCATGTTTAATGAAAAAAACACACTAAACACAAACACTACAAAAACAATATACGTAACGAAAACCTAAACAGCCTATCTGGTGAAAACACATAGACAGGAACAATCACCCACAAACACACAGTGAAACCCAGGCTACCTAAATATGGTTCCCAATCAGAGACAATGACGAACACCTGCCTCTGATTGAGAACCATATCAGGCCGAACATAGAACTAGACAAACTAGACATGTAACATAGAATGCCCACTCAGATCACACCCTGACCAACCAAAACATAGAAACATACAAAGTAAACTATGGTCAGGGTGTGACAGTACCCCCCCCCCCAAGGTGCGGACTCCGGCCGCAAAACCTGAACCTATAGGGGAGGGTTTGGGTGGGCATCTGTCCGCGGTGGCGGCTCTGGCGCTGGACGTGGACCCCACTCCATAATAGTTTTAGTCCACCTCCTTAGCGTCCCTAGATAGGTTACCCTCCTTAATGACCGCTCGGGACAGAGGGGCAGCTCGGGACAGAGGTAGCTCGGGACTGATGGGTAGTCAGGTAGGCAGGTAGTTGGATCTAGCAGATCCTGGCTGACTGGAGAATCTGGAAGAGTCTGGTCGACTGGCAGATCTGGAAGAGTCTGGTCGACTGGCAGATCTGGAAGAGTCTGGTCGACTGGCAGATCTGGAAGAGTCTGGTCGACTGGCAGATCTGGAAGAGTCTGGTCGACTGGCAGATCTGGAAGAGTCTGGTTGACTGGCAGCTTTGGCTGCTCCATGCTGACTGGCTGCTCCATGCTGACTGACAGCTCTGGCTGCTCCATGCTGACTGGCAGCTCTGGCTGCTCCATGCTGACTGGCAGCTCTGGCTGCTCCATGCTGACTGGCAGCTCTGGCTGCTCCATGCTGACTGGCTGCTCCATGCTGACTGGCTGCTCCATGCTGACTGGCTGCTCTGGCTGCTCCATGCTGACTGGCGGCCCTGGCTGCTCCATGCTGACTGGCGGCCCTGGCTGCTCCATGCTGACTGGCGGCCCTGGCTGCTCCATGCTGACTGGCGGCCCTGGCTGCTCCATGCTGACTGGCGGCTCTGGCTGCTCCATGCTAACTGCCAGCTCTGGCGGCTCCTTGCAGACTGGCAGCTCTGGCGGCTCCTTGCAAACTGGCAGCTTTGGCGGCATCCTGCAGACTGGCAGCTCTGGCGGCTCCTTGCAGACTGGCAGCTCCCTGCAGACTGGCAGCTCCTTGCAGACTGGCAGCTCTATGCAGACTGGCAGCTCTATGCAGACTGGCAGCTCTATGCAGACTGGCAGCTCCTTGCAAACTGGCAGCTCCTTGCAAACTGGCAGCTCCTTGCAAACTGGCAGCTCCTTGCAAACTGGCAGTTCAAACTGGCAACAGGCGGGAGACTCCGGCAGCGCTGTAGAGAAGGAAGGCTCTAACAGCGCTAAACAGGCGGGAGACTCCGACAGCGCTGAAGAGGAGGAAGGCTCTGGCAGCGCTGGACAGGCGAGGCGCACTGCAGGCCTGATGCGTGGTGCTGGCACTGGTGGTACTGGGCCGAGGACACGCACAGGAAGCCTGGTGCGGGGAGCTGCTACCGGAGGGCTGGGGTGTGGAGGTGGTACTGGAAAAACCGGACCGTGCAGGCGCACTGGAGCTCTTGAGCACCGAGCCTGCCCAACCTTACCTGGTTGAATGCTCACGGTCGCCCTGCCAGTGCGGCGAGGTGGAATAGCCCGCACTGGGCTATGCAGGCGAACCGGAGACACCGAGCGCAAGGCTGGTGCCATGTAAGCCGGCCCAAGGAGACGCACTGGGGACCAGATGCGTAGAGCCGGCTTCATGGCATTAGGCTCTACGCTCAATCTAGCCCGGCCGACACGCGGAGCTGGAATATACCGCACCGGGCTATGCACCCGCACTGGAGACACCGTGCGCACCACTGCATAACACGGTGCCTGTCCGGTCTCTCTAGCCCCCCGGTAAGCACAGGGAGTCTGCCCAGGTCTCCTACCTGGCGTAGCCATACTCCCTGTCAGCCCCCCCCCAAGAAATTTTTGGGGCTGCCTCTCAGGCTTCCATCCGCTACGTCGTGCTGCCTCCTCATATCTGCGCCTCTCAGCTTTCGCCGCCTCCAGTTCTTCTTTGGGGCGGCGATATTCTCCTGGCTGAGCCCAGGGTCCTCTTCCTTCTAATTCGTCCTCCCATGTCCATACCTCCTCTTTGGGCTGCTCCTGTTGCCTCTTCTCCTGCTGCACCTTTGGGCGGCTACACTCCCCTGGTTTAGCCCAGGGTCCTCTCCCGTCGAGGATTTCCTCCCATGTCCAGAAATCCTTATTGCGCATCTCCTCGCGCTGCTCCTGCCTGTTGACACGCTGCTTGGTCCTTTTGTGGTGGGTGATTCTGTAACGGTTTTCTGTATGAGAAGGAGAGTCGGACCAAAATGCAGCGTGATTATTGCGATTCATGTTTAATGAAAAAAACACACTAAACACAAACACTACAAAAACAATAAACGTAACGAAAACCTAAACAGCCTATCTGGTGAAAACACATAGACAGGAACAATCACCCACAAACACACAGTGAAACCCAGGCTACCTAAATATGGTTCCCAATCAGAGACAATGACGAACACCTGCCTCTGATTGAGAACCATATCAGGCCGAACATAGAACTAGACAAACTAGACATGTAACATAGAATGCCCACTCAGATCACACCCTGACCAACCAAAACATAGAAACATACAAAGTAAACTATGGTCAGGGTGTGACAGTTACGTACTTGAAAATGTATCAATAAATCAATTAGGCACATTTAGGCAGACTTGATACAACATTTTGAACAGTAATGCAATGGTTCATTGGAACAGTCTACAACTTTTCACATACACTGCTGCCATCTTGTGACCAAAATCTAAATTGCACCTAAACTGGAATAATGCATTGTGGCCTTTCTCTTGCATTTCAAAGATTATTTTTTACCAGATCTAATGTGTTATATTCTTTTACATTAATTTCAAATTTCCACAAACTTCAAAGTGTTTCCTTTCAAATGGTATCAACAATATGCATATCATTGCTTCAGGTCCTGAGCTAAAGGCAGTTAGATTTGGGTATGTCATTTCAGGCAAATATTTTAAAAAGTGGTCAGATCTTTAAGAGGTGTGCCTTGATAAAAGTTAATTTGTGGAATTTCTTTCCTTCTTAATGAGTTTGAGACATTCAGTTGTGTTGTGACAAGCTAGGGGTGTTATACAGAACCTATTACCTTTTACCTATTTGGTAAAAGACCAAGTCCAAATTATGGCAAGAACAGCTCAAATGAGCAAAGAGATTTGACAGTCCATCATTACTTTAAAACTTCTTACGGAACCCCTCGACAACACAGAGCGCGAAATTCAATTTATTTTTTTGAAATATGTAACTTTCATACATTCACAAGTGCAATACACCAAATGTTATAATCTACCCATCGTGTACGATTTCAAAAAGGCTTCACATATGATATGATTATATCATATGTGATGGTAGGATTATGTTAGGTCAGAGCCAATCACAAAAACACACACAGCCATTTTCCAGCCAAAGAGAGGAGTCACAAAAAGCAGAAATAGAGATAAAATGAATCACTAACCTTTGATGATCTTCATCAGATGGCACTCATAGGACTTCATGTTACACAATACATGTGTGTTTTGTTCGATAAAGTTCATATTTGTATCCAAAAATCTCAGTTTACATTGGCGCTTTATGGTCAGTAATGTCTAAATTTTAGAGAGCCACATCAATTTACAGAAATACTCATAATAAACTTTGATAAAAGATACAACTATCATGCACAGAATTATAGATATACTTCTCCTTAATGTAACCGCTATGTCAGATTTCAAAAAAGCTTTAAGGAAAAAGCAAACCATGCAACAATCTGAGTACGGCGCTCAGACACAAAACAAGCCATGCAGATACCCGCCATGTTGTGGAGTCAGTAAAAGTCAGAAATAGCGTTATAAATATACACTCCCAGGAATCCCAGTTCCAAAATAAATGTTTGTTTTGTTCGATATAGTCCATAATTTATGTTCAAATACCTGCTTTTGTTAGCGCGTTTGGTAAACAAATCCAAATTCACGAGGCGCGGGCAAGTCCAGGCGAAAGTTCAGACGATAAGATCAAAAAGTCATTTTACAGTTCGTAGAAACATGTCAAACAAAGTATATAATCAATCTTTAGGATGTTTTTAACATGAATCTTCAATAATGTTCCAACCGGAGAATTCCTTTGTCTTTAGAATTGCAATGGAACGCAGGTCTCTCTCAAGTGTGCACGCGTGATCGGCTCATGGCACTCTGGCAGGCCTCTGGTTGAACCAGCTCTCATTCGCCCCCACTCACAGTATAAGCCTCAAACAACGTTTTAAAGACTGTTGACATCTAGTGGAAGCCTTAGAAAGTGAAATATGACCCCATAGACACTGTATCTTCGATAGGCAATGAGTTTTAAAAACTACAAACCTCAGATTTCCCACTTTCTGGTTGGATTTTTCTCAGGTTTTCGCCTGCCATATGATTTCTGTTATACTCACAGACATCATTCAATTCAAACAGTTTTAGAAACTTCAGAGTGTTTTCTATCAAATACTACTAATAATATGCATATATTAGCTTCTGGGCCTGAGTAGCAGGAGGTTTACTTTGGGCACGCTATTAATCAGAACGTGAAAATGCTGCCCCCCAGTTAAAACATGAAGGTCAGTCAATCTGCTTGGGCCAAGAAACACCAGCAATGGACATTAGACCGGTGGAAATCTGTCCTTTGGTCTGATGAGTCCACATTTGAGATTTTTAGTTCCAACCGCTGTGTCTTTGTGAGACAATCAGTAGGTGAATGGATGATCTCTGCATGTATGCTTCCCAATGTGAAGCATGGAGGAGGAGGTGTGATGGTGTGGGGATACTTTGCTGTTGACACTGTCAGTGATTTATTTAGAATTCAAGGCACCCTTAACCAGTATGGCTACCACAGCATTCTGCAGCGATACATCATTGCATCTGGTTTGCGCTTAATGGGACTGTCATTTGTTTTTCAACAGGACAATGACCCAATACACCTCCAGGCTGTGTAAGGGCTATTTGACCAAGAAGGAGAGTGATGGAGTGCTACATTTGACGATCTGGACTCCATAATCACTCGACCACAACCCAATTTAGATAGTTTGGGATGAGTTGGACTGCAGAGTGAAGAAAAAGCAGTCAACAAGATCTCAGCATATGTGGGAAGTCCTTCAAGACTGTTGGAAAAGCATTCTAGGTAAAGCTGCCAAGAGTGTGCAAAGCTGACATCAAGATAAAGGATGGCTACTTTGATGAATCTCAACAATAAAATATATTTTGATTTGTTTAACACTTTTTTGTTTACAACATGATTCCATATGTGTTGTTTCATAGTTTTGATGTCTTCACTATTATTCTACAATGTAGAAAACAGTAAAAAATTAAGAAAATCCTGTACTGTAGATGTGTCCAAACGTTTGACTGGTACTGTATATAGACATATAGATTACCAAACCGACACATAACACATTAACTTATTGATTAAAATATATCCCAAGGCTCAGTGACCATTGATAGAGTCCATGCTGTGAAAGGAGCCAGACACACTAACAGAGTCCATGCTGTGAAAGGAGCCAGACCACTAACAGAGTCCATGCTGTGAAAGGAGCCAGACACACTAACAGAGTCCATGCTGTGAAAGGAGCAAGACCATGTAATGACAGACTACTTGGGCCTCCTACTGTTGGTTTGGTAACAGACTCAGCCAGTAGACCCAGACATTCTGAACCCACTCTTGTGGGATGGAGACACAATGCCCAATCCAATCTCTAATCAACCATTTTAACATATCACTCTCCCATCTGTTTTGCATCCCATATGAGGTGGTTGAGAAATGGAGGCAGAGAACAAATGAGGTGGATGATGGGAAAAGGAGGCAGAGAACAAATTAGGTGGATGATGGGAAATGGAGGCAGAGAACAAATGAGGTGGATGATGGGAAATGGAGGCAGAGAACAAATGAGGTGGATGATGGGAAACGGAGGCAGAAAAAAGATGAGTTGGTTGAGAAATGGAGGCAGTGAACAAATGAGGTGGATGATGGGAAAAGGAGGCAGAGAACAAATTAGGTGGATGATGGGAAATGGAGGCAGAGAACAAATGAGGTGGATGATGGGAAACGGAGGCAGAAAACAGATGAGGTGGATGATGGGAAAAGGAGGTAGAGAACAGAGAGAAAAGAGAAGAGATATGACAGTGGTTTCAGACAATAGTTTTTCAATTCTGAAGCATAATTCTTTAAGGATCACATTGATGATGATCAATGTGAGTTAAACCGCGGTACAACATGCTTTGAAACAGTTTGGATATGATCAATAGTCTGAGATCTAGTGATGTTTTCTCTCCTAGCATTCCTAGTGAAAATCATCAACTCCAATGCATTTGGGATGATTGATTCTTTGAATGTGTTCCGATATCATGAAAATGGAACTTTCATTCTTCCAAACCCCTATGAATAATTTTGTCCTTCTAATGACAGCAACTCTGCTCATTAAAACATCTGTATTGGCGTACCTACAGACTGTTCCTCCCTGTCTGTCTCTGTGATGTGGTCGTCCTGGATTTTGCTTGATTCAGTCTATTTGAAGTCGGTGTGTTTTGATGTAAAACTGAAAGTGTCAATGCCGTCTGCTTATTGATCGTCTATTGTGTCGGGGAACTCACACCTTTAAATAAGCTTGCAAAAAGTACTGTATTTCCACTGTGCAAATCTTTTCACTTCAAAGTTTTTATCTGCTCCATTGTCAGCCATGTACTCTGGAAGAAGTATGCTACCCAAACACAATGCCCTACTGTTAGTACCGGTACACATGTATTTTGTTATACTATTAGATGTGAAGATAATGCTCAGAGAATGTAAGCTCAGTTGGCTTCTTAAGATAAAATGCTTTCGGGATTGTATGGCCGATCACGCCATTATCTTGAAATGAAAAAAATACCAGAACACATACATACATTTGTCAACAGTAGTTTCTGGCGTGTCTAGCTAGCGTGATGTGATTTTGGTGACCAATGAAATAGATGAAAATAGCTCCTTGCCATGATAATGAGCTGTCAGTATTTAACAATGGACTTTCTACCCCCAGATCTCACACACGCACACACACACCCGCGCGTGCCAACACACACACACACACGCACACGCACACGCACACACACACACACACACACACACACACACACACACACACACACACACACACACACACACACACACACACGCAAGCATACACACACACTCTTGCATGGGGTGTCCAGTGTGTTGTGGCCTGAGGATCTGGGTGTCCACTTGATTCAGGGTGAGGGCCAGTGACACTAATCTGAATGATGAGCTGGTGAGAAGGCCCACACATTATGAAGGTTCCATATCTGCCCTAATGAGTAGGAGGGGGTGGGGGGAGTGGGTAAGTACACGGTTACAATTATGTAACACGGCGATGAATTTCAAGCAATGATTTTATTTTATTTTATGGGTTGGGGTTGGGGGAAGGCTGTGGGTTGGGGTAAGGCTGTTGGGGGAAGAATGTGGGTTGGGGTTAGGGTTGGGCGAAGGCTGTGGGTTAGGGTTGGGGGAAGGCTTTGATTTGCGGTAGCTTGGGGGAAGGCTGTGGGTTGAGGTAGCTTGGGGGAAGGCTGTGGGTTGGGGTTGGGGTTAGTGGAAGGCTGTGGGTTGGGGTTGGGGTTTAGTGTTGGGGAGGGGGAAGGCTGTGGGTTGGGGTTAGGGTTTAGTGTTGGGGAGGGGGAAGGCTGTGGGTTGGGGTAGCTTGGGGGAAGGCTGTGGGTTGGGGTAGCTTGGGGAAAAGGCTGTGGGTTGGGGTTGATGGAAGGCTGTGGGTTGGGGTTGGTATTGGGGGAAGGTTGTGGGTTGGAGTTAGATTGGGTGAAGGCTGTGGGTTGGAGTTAGATTGGGGGAAGGCTGTGGGTTGGGGTTAGGTTGGGGGAAGGCTGTGGGTTGGGGATGGCATTGGGGGAAGGCTATATGTTGGGGTTAGGGTTAGTGGAAGGCTATGGGTTGGGGTTAGGGTTGGGGAGGGGGAAGGATGTGGGTTGGTGTTAGGGTTGGGGAAGGGGAAGGCTGTGGGTTGGGGTAAGTGTTGGGGAGGGGGGAGGCTGTGGGTTGGGGTTAGGGTTTAGTGTTGGGTAGGGGGAAGGCTGTGGTTTGGGGTTGGGGTTAGGGGAAGGCTGTGGATGGGGTTAGGGTTGGGGGAGGGGGAAGGCTGTTGGTTGGGGTTAGGGTTAGGGGAAGGCTGTGGGTGGGGTTTGGGTTAGGGGAGGAGGGATTCTGTGGGTTAGGGTTGGGGTTGAGGTTAGGGAAGGCTGTGGGTTGGGTTAGGGTTGGGGAGGGGGAAGGCTGTGGGTTGGGGTTAGAGTTGGGGGAGGGGGAGGGGGAAGGCTATGGGTTGGGGTTAGAGTTGGGGGAGGGGGAAGGCTGTGGGTTGGGGTTAGAGTTGGAGGAGGAGGGATTCTGTGGGTTAGGGTTGGGGTTAAGGTTAGGGAAGGCTGTGGGTGGGGTTAGGGTTGGGGGAGGGGGAGGGCTGTGGGTTGGGGTTAGAGTTGGGGGAGGGGGAGGGGGAAGGCTATGGGTTGGGGTTAGAGTTGGGGGAGGGGGAAGGCTGTGGGTTGGGGTTAGAGTTGGAGGAGGGGGAAGTCTGTGGGTTGGGGTTAGGGTTGGGTGAGTGGGAAGGCTGTGGGTTGGGGTTAGGGTTGGGGGAGGGGAAAGGCTGTGAGTTGGGGTTGGTGTTAGAGTTGGGGGAGGGGGAAGGCTGTGGGTTGGGGTTAGGGTTGGGGGAGTGGGAAGGCTGTGGGTTGAGGTTAGGGTTGGGGGAGGGGGAAGGCTATGGGTTAGAGTTGGGGGAGGGGGAAGGCTGTGGGTTAGGGTTGGGGGAAGGGGAAGGCTGTGGGTTGGGTTTGGGGGAGGGGGAAGGCTGTGGGTTGGGGTTAGGGTTGGGGGAGGGGGAAGGCTGTGGGTTGGGGTTAGGGTTGGGGGAGGGGGAAGGCTGTGGGTTGAGGTTAGGGTTGGGGGAGGGGGAAGGCTCTGGGTTAGAGTTGGGGAGGGGGAAGGCTGTGGGTTAGGGTTGGGGGAAGGCTGTGGGTTGGGGGAGGGGGAAGGCTGTGGGTTGGGGTTAGGGTTGGGGGAGGGGGAAGGCTGTGGGTTGTGTGTGTGTTGTGGTTGTGCTGTTCAACACCATCAAACCCAATGCAATGTGAGTGTAGTTCAAGTGTTTGATTATATACTCCTGACACACATACCAAGCACACGCGCACACACACCCACACACCCGCACACACACACACACCCGCACACAAACACACACACACACACACACACACACACACACACACACACACACACACACACACACACACACACACACACACACACACACACACACACACACACACACACACACACACACACACACACACACACACACAGACACACACACAGCTGATGTGTTTGTATGTTTCAGTGAATGAGATCAAATTGCAACCCTATTCAATTCATGCACAGATACTGTGGTATTATTAGTAATATCAGTAATTACATGTACTTGATGGTAACAGCCCTTGTTTCTTTCACCATGATTCAAATGTACTTATTTCAATGTCCCTGTGTGTGGCAGAGTGCAATCTGATCACGTCTCACGATAGATTTGATAATATAATTTTGTCCGACCATAAATATTTGATAATGCTAATATTATCCTAGCAAGGGGTAGCATAATACCATGCTGATATCAATATACCGTTGAACAAGCCTCAGTTTTTGAAATGTGTCTCTTTCTCTGATCCCTTTTTTCCCACCACCAGCTGTTTCCAATCACACTGTATCCTAAAAAGAGGAGAATTGGTAATTAGCAATGAGCACATAAAACATAGCCATGCCTGCCAGTGTGTGGAGTGTAATTGAAAACAGTTTGACTCAAATTGGTGTATTTCTTTGTTATTATTTTTTCCCTCTGGGATGTCCGCCTGTGAATGCAAGCTCAGGGCCGTATCCACAAAGCATCTCAGAGTAGGAGGGATGATCTAGGATCTGTCCATATAATCCTATTCATTATGATCTTGAAGGTATAATGCTCTCTTAGGTGGTGCTAAAACAATCAGGTGCCGCCAGTTGTGGATGGAATCAAGGGTTCTCATACGCAGAAAATTGTGTGTTTGCAGGTGCTGTCCATGGGACTGGTTCTAGCTCCACAGAGAGGGGATATGGCACAACATTGCCTAGAATAGAAGGTTATGTGATGTGTTGTAGGGGGTGCTGATTCTATAAGCTAGCCAGGGTCTTAAAATTCAAACTTTCTCTACCTGCTATCCATGGTCCTGAAATCAGCTTTTCCCAGGCCTCAGAGTGCAATAATAGCATATGAGAAATGGAGGTGTCCTTGTCCATCACTGCAACAGTGAGAAAAAAACACAAAAAAACAATTTCAATTAAATTACCTCTTTCTTCTTTTCTGTTTCTTAGTTTGCTTCTCCTTTTTGTGCTCTAAATTGAATTGTTTCTTTGTTCCCATAACGATACATCTAGTAAGAGCTTGATTGCTTTTACTAATTATTCTGTTTATTCCTCCTGCAGGCCAGGTCCTCTTATTGGTGTAATTAATTTCAAAGATAACTTGTCCTCCGCTCGGATTAGAAATGGCTCTAGATAAGGCAATGACAGAAGGGATGGGAGAGGGAGAGTGATATGTTTGTGTGTATGTGTGTGTGTGTGAGAGAGAGAGATAGGGGGTCAGTCTAATTAGCCTGACAGGAGAGCAGGCTACCTGACTCCCTCCATATCCTCTTCCTGTCTATCACACGTTTGAATGCCGCACTACGATTCTTTCCCCTCCTATCTCCTTCCACCGTTTAATTTTTCCCCAGTTTGTGCCGAATAAGGATTTTGTCCTGTAGGCATCTGTAGAGTAAGCGGTCAATGCATAGCTTGCTAATTACATGACATGTTCCATGTGCTTGCCTAATGGGCTAATTAGGACACAGATTCCTAGAACCATTGAAAGAGAAAAATGGATAAATATATCTGATTCAACCAGTACAACGTGCTCTTTAATGTAGCTAACAAATTAATATTCCTGATTCAACCAGAACGTCGTGCTCTTTAACTCTTAGCGCACGGATCCTGCTAGCGGGATCACCGACAACATCCGGTGAAGCTGGAGCATGCCAAATTCAAATGACAAAATCGTAATATTAAACATTCATGTAAATACAAGTGTCGTACATCGTTTAAAAGCTTAATATCTCGTTAATCTTGTCAGATTTCAAAAAGGCTTTACGACGAAAGCATACCATGAGATTATCTGAGGACAGCGCCCCACACCAAAATACTTTTCCAAACCAACACAGGCGTCACAAAATCCCAAATAGCGATAGAATATATGACTTACCTTTGAAGATCTTCCTCCATTTGCAATCCCAAGGGTCCCAGCTACACAACAAATGGTTGTTTTGTTCGATAAAGTCCTTCTTTATATCCCAGAAATGTCTGTTTAGTTGGCGCGCTTGATTCAGTAATCCACTCTTTCAACATGCTTTCAAACAAATCCAAAAAGTTAACAGTAAAGTTCATCCAAACAAGTCAAACGATGTTTCTAATTAATACTCAGGTACTCTAATATGTAAATAAACAATACAATTTAAGACTAGAGAATAGTATGTTCAATACCGGAGATAGATAACGAAGAGCACGCACCTCATTCACACGCGCAACTAGACTGCATTTCTAATGAGAGACACCTAGGAAAAACTATTACTACTCAATCATTTTTCAAGAAAACAAGCCTGAAACACTTTCTAAAGACTGTTGACATCTAGTGGAAGCCATAGGAACTGCAATCTGGGAGCTATTTATGTGTATATTCCATAGACAAGCATTGAAATGGACTGTGACCTCAAAAAACATTTTCTGGATGGATTTTCCTCTGGTCCTCGCCTGCCATATCAGTTCTGTTATACTCACAGACATTATTTTAACAGTTCTTGAAACGCCAGAGTATTTTCTATCCAATGCTACTAATTATATGCAAATCCTAGCTTCTGGGCCTGAGTAACAGGCAGTTTACTTTGGGCACGTCATTCATCCGAACTTCCGAACACTGCCCCCTAGCCCTAAGAGGTTTTAATGTACCTAACAGATCATTATACCTGATTCAACTAGAACAATGTGCCCTTTAATGTACCTAACAGATCATTATATCTGATTCAACCAGAACAACCTGCTCTTTCATGTACTTTAATTTTGACCTCTTGTCAGCCAACTCCTTCTCACTCCCCACAGCCAACTCTTCTTTTTACTTCCCTTCTGTTCATCTCTCCTGTTGTTTTGTCTCCTGTGCCGAGAGGCCAACTCTCTGATGTGAAAATCATTGCTGGGTGTTTGCCGCTTAGTGAGAGGGGCTTTCATCTGCTCTCTTGCCCCGGTGGGGTGCTCTATGTGCCCCCTCTCTCCTCCCTTCCCCTCCTGCCGCGTGGGTATCGATGGCGGGTTGTCAGTGGCTTACCTGGAGGTACATTAGGAAAGGGCCCTAACAAACAACAGAGTCCTGGCCTCCAAATTAATTTGTAAGTCTAGGGAGAGATGGAGGGGCATGTCGAGACCGAACACTGCTCGTAATAGAGCCAGGGAGCGAGGCCCCCCGAGGGCTGGATCGATCAGACGTTCTTAAGAGGAGTCGCTAACACACCAGCCAACATGGAGAGAAAGAGACCGGGGGATAGGGGAAGAGATAGAAAAACAAGTGAATAGACAAATAGAGTGGCTGTTGATGGATCATTAATATCTCTCAGGTTAATATGTTGTGATGGATCATTAATATCTCTCAGGTTAATATGTTGTGATTCTATCGGTGTGACAGAGTGAGAGGGCTGTCTTGACCATCTCAGACACATGGACAGACCTAAGTGAAGTGAACCATGTGACTACAGAAACTTGAGCTCAGCAACCAAACGCTCACATTGTCCCAATTGTAACAGTTTGAGAAACACTTAGGCCGGGATTCAATCAGATCACTCTTGTAGACAATTCAGTTTTTAAAGGCAATGTTGCTGTGTTTGTGGAGAACGCTTTCAAGGTAAACACTGCAGATGTCAGTTCAATTAGAAATATAATGTGGATCTAGCATGGATTGAAATGAATCCAGGCCTTTTTTCTTCAAAGCAAAATGGCTGACATTTCCGTTCAAGCATGACAGTTTAGGTTTATGCATGTTAGCAACTAGCGAGTGGTTATGGTAAGGATTAGGGTAAGGTTAGAAAACAAAACAAAACATGTTGGTTTTCAAACTGCTCCCACTCATGTATTTTCAGTTCTTTGTGTGTTACTCCATCCGCCAACCTCAACCAACCATAGCCATTTCCTGTTCCTGTTGCATTTCCACTCTCTTTATGTGGTCAATTGTTTTTATTTACTTAAGACTTTGAGCAAAGACATCTATGTAAATTGTATTCCTAAGCGTTGCCCAAATAAAAAAATCAAACACATAACAAAATGACCATCTTATAAAATAAAAAAGTCCTTAAATACACAGTCACCACATCTTGAGGCTGCAGCATCACCATACTGTACACACAATGCACACAAACCTGTAAAGTTTGGTGGAGGAGGAATGATGTCTGAGGCTGTTTTTCATGGTTTGGGCTAGGCCCCTTAGTTTCTGTGAAGGGACATCTTAATGCTTTAGCATGCAATGACATTCTAGATGATTCTATGCTACCAACTTTGTGGCAACAGTTTGGGGAATGACCTTTCCTGTTTCAGCATGACAATGCCCCCGGTGCACAAAGCGAGCTCCATACAGAAATGGTTTGTCTAGATCGGTGTGGAAGAATTTGACTGGCCTTGACCTCGACCCCATCAAATACCTTTGGGATGAATTGGAACGCCGACTGCGAGCCAGGCTTAATTGCCCAACATCAGTGCTGACCTCACTAAAAATGCTCCTGTGACTGAATGGAAGCAAGTCCACGCAACTATGTTCCAACATCTAGTGGAAAAGCCTTCCCAGAAGAGTAGAGGCTGTTATAGCAGCGACTCTATATTAATACCCATGATTTTGGAATGACATGTTCGACGAGCAGGTGCCCACATACTTTGGTCATGTAGTGGAAGATAGTGTAGAAAGATTTACTTTTTTTGGCTCACCATTCAAAAGTCATTGTCAGTGAGTGTCAGCTGGGTTATGATAGGCCTACACACTGTAGATTACAGTGCTTAATTAGAGCAGAATGTGAGCTACATAGTGTAGGATTTCGTCACTAAGTGAATACCCATGCAAGGGCTAAACAAGACTTTGTTAACAATCTAATCAACTGATGAGCTCTTTACGGATAGATAATTATTCACCTCCTTAGCAAATCTGATTTCCTTACTTCAGTCTAATTGACTGGTTAACACTTTAGTAATGGCCAAGCTGAGAGATACTTTATATCACGTACACAAACGCGCGCGCGCGCACACACACACACACACACACACACACACACACACACACACACACACACACACACACACACACACACACACACACACACACACACACACACACACACACACACACACAGGGCCACTCATCCAGACCACTGCCTGTATTAAAAACTACCTCCCAACTCTCACTGTTTGTGTGTGTGTGTATATGCATGCTTTATCAGTCCGCCCACTTGGGCAGCTGACCCCTACGGAGTCACAGATGAGGGGTCTCTGCCCCTGTGAATATGCCAAAAGGTACTCTAGCACTTAGTCTCCAACTGGGAGAGACCAGATGTCATACAATTCAATTTAGACTATGTAGCCATGCATTATTACATGGTAAAACTTTCTACATTAATTGTTATTTATTTAACCCTTATTTTACCAGGTATGTTGACTGAGAACACATTCTCATTTACAGCAATGACCTGGGGAATAAATACAGGGGAAAGGAATGAAACAATTGGAAACTGGGGATGATTAGGTGGCCATTATGGTACAACGGCCACATTGGGAATTTAGCCAGGACACCAGGGTAAAAAACCCTATTCTTGCCATAAGTGCCATGAGATCTTTAATGACGTCTGAGAGTCAGGACACCCATTTAACATCCCATCCGACAAAAGGCAACCTACTCAAGGCAATGTCCCCAATCACTTCCGTTGGGGATTGGGATCAATTATTTTATTTGACCAGAGGAAAGAGTGCCTCCTACTGGCCCTCCAACACCACTTTCAGCAGCATCTGGTCTCCTATACAGAGGCCGACCAGGACCAACCCTGCTTAGCTTCAGAGGCAAGCCAGCAGCGGGATGCATGGTTGTAGGTCATTACATTGTAATACATGAAGGAGACATATTAGCTGCCAACTAAACCCTACATTGTATGTAAGCAGGATTAACTATGGGTCAATTTACTCAAAATAAACTACAGTAGACATTAGACAGTCAGTCATAAACATACTTTTTTTAAAGTTTGTAAATATTGTTTTTCTCTTGATTTGGAAAGGTGTGTCATTTAATCTGTGCATTATATTTCATCTCTGTTTTTCGAGACATCTACACTACCGTGCAACATGATGTACTTACTGTCCCACTGAAGCTGTTTTGTGTATGTAGGCCATAACTTGACCATTGTACGGGTAAAATAAGAACATCTTAATTGTTGTGTGACTATGTGTGGGTGAGCTAGTGTTTTGTTTTGTAACCTGAAAGCATAGTTTCTCCCTCTTTCATCAAGAAAGTGGTTGCAAGGCTTCTTTATGCATCATTAAATGAGAGGGATGCAATGCATCATGGGTGACCATACTAGCCCTTGGCACCTGAACACTTCTGTTGTACATATTCACCATCTTTACATGTAGTGGGGCCGAAGTAATTGTACGCACACACTAACACAGTTCTCAGTTTGTTAGGCAGTCTGATTCATTACATTCTGTGAGGGTGCATCTATTAAGGTGCTTAAAGCAATGAGAATCTGCCTCTTGATTGCACACCCCACATGCTTAGCGGTTCGCCTGATGACTATTTTAATGCATAATTTACTAATATAGATCTTCAACACACCATATGTTTGGTATACAGCTAATTAGAAGGTACATGTAGCTGGAGCTACATTCCCTTGATGCCCCTGACCCTGAAATATTAATGCATATTTACAGTGTTGGGGAGTCATTGAAAATTGGCTGAGTCAATACTATATTTTTTCACCCTTGATCCACAAGATGAGGCCTGAGATGGACCACACATGGAGGATTACCTCTCCCCATTGTTATTAGCAAGAATAATGGCCTGTTGACATGAAAGCGTCACAGAGGGGCTTTTAGCTGACATGTTTCAGCAGGGGGCACCATACAGAGAAGAATGGGACATTTATCTGGACTCAGAGCAGAGCAAGAGAAAAATAAAAGAAGAGTGTCAGGAGAGGTAGAGAGGGGGTGTAAGAGAGGGGTTCTTTGAGAGTTTAGTAAAAGGTGTGTATGCGTTTTTTCGCCAACGGGGTGGGGGGTGCGGGTGTTCTCATACCGTACGTAGTAAGTGGTGTGTTTGCAGGTGCTGTCCATGGGACTGCTTCTAGCTCCACAAAGTGGGGATATGGCACAACATTGCCTAGATTAGAAGGTTATGTGGTGTGTTGTAGGGGGTGCTGATTCTATAAGCTAGCCAGGGTCCTGAAATTCAAACTTTCTCTACCTGCTATCCATGGTCCTGAAATCAGCTTTTCCCAGGCCTCAGAGCGCAGTAATAGCATATGAGAAATGGAGGTGTCCTTTTCCATCACTGCAACAGTGAGAAAAAACAACAACAAAAGAAACAATTTCAATTAAATTACCTCTTTCTTCTTTTCTGTTTCTTATTTTGCTTCTCCTTTTTGTGCTCTAAACTGAATAGTTGATTTGTTCCAATACATCTAGTAAGAGCTTGATTGCTTTGCCTAATTATGTTTTATCAATGGGGGGGCTGGACACATCTTTTTGCCCGCTCATGCGCTGCAGATGGATGTATCGGTCCGCTAATACAGGACTATTGAAGGCCCAGTGCGTAATATTATATTGTTTTACATGTTTTTCAGGGGGTGCTGCAGCAACCTCAGCACCGCTACTTCCGGCGACTATGCCCGCAGGCTGCATTATGGGTTCAACAAGGTCTGGAGAACAACATAAAAAATAAATATTTGGACAAAAGTTGTCCTCTTTCTTCTATTCATCATTTTGGGAATTGTGGATGCACCCTGACTGTCTAGCTTTCTTTCCAGTTACGTTAGAAACCTGGTGAGTGAAGAGACTGTAGAAATGTAGGTCCATTATCATGTCTACACAGTTTCCACTTGGTTTAAGTAATTTCAATGTACATTCAGATCATTTTTCCCAGTAGAATTACAAAATAATAATAACAATTAAACCGCCGGCCGTATTCAATGGGCTGGTTATGCAGTGTGTTTGACACCGCTACATTAGATAATAATGGACAGCTTTAATTCAGTCTAATCCTTTTTAAGCCCCTATGAGAGTTGTCCAGTCACCATTGGATAGCCTACGTCAGGAGAAAATCATGACACCTTTGTTCCACCTGAGTGAGTCTGACCACAAGTCAGAGACCACTATAATGACACACCAAATACTTTTGATGGATCCTTTTTATCTTCATCTAAAGCCTCTTAAGGGGAAAGTAATCCAAAAGTAACAGAAAGTAATCAGATTGCGTTTCTGGGTAATACAAAAGTTATGTTAGTGAACAATTTTGGACAGGTAACTAGTAACTGTAAGTGATTACATTTAGAAAGTAACCTACCAACCCTGTCACAACTTCATTGATGTACTCATATAACTATATGAACACTAATGCAACATCCTGCACGGCATACACAGACACAGACACACACACAGCTGGTTGTGTGGTGCTCAGATTCCTCTAAGCCTTATAAACCTGGGTTACGTTCATCCCCGAAACCCGCGCTTTGACAAGAGCACCACCATGAAATGAATGCATGAAATAGGGTTTAAATGAAACAGGACTTTGATGTACGTTGCCGAGTGGGATTGTGGCTCGGCTGGGGTTTCGTCGTTGTCCTATTCTCTGACCGGCCCACACAAGGCCAAAATCAGCTCTCCTACACACAAACAGGAGGAGACACAATGTTGTCCATGTCATTTCTATGGGATTGAATTCATTTACATCTGTTTAGCAGAGGGATGACCTGTTGACATGGATTACTTTAATTTGAGGCAAACACTATCAGAAGAACAGGCAAAACTGCCAATCAAATTATGTGTTTTCAGACATTTTAAGAGACGCTCCTACAATTCAAAGACGTTCACACAATGTCAAGATGGCTTAGGTTTCCAATGTATCATAGCTCTGTTGTCTTTTTGCTGTGTCGATTCCTGCATACGGTAAGAAAAGCCTCACGGTAGCACAGGTGAGCTGAGACGCCTACGGAGACCCTCATCTCCTCATTTATTTAATAATACCTCCCCAGTTAACATTCATTATACCATGTCCTCTCTATCCCCATAGATACAATGTTAATCTCCCAATCACGGTGGAGACACAGCGTCCCCGCCAGACTACAAACGTTTGAGCTCCGAGGCATACCCGGGAAGAACCATCTAATATCATAATTACTTTAAATGTTTTGGAAACATTGAACCAGCCCTCTTGATCTCCTATGTTTTGGAAACATTGAACCAGCCCTCTTGATCTCCTATGTTTTGGAAACATTGAACCAGCCCTCTTGATCTCCTATGTTTTGGTACTGTAGCAGTCATCTGGTTTTAGCATGCCATGCTAGTGTTTGACAAACGGCACTGCACACAGCTCTGCACACTCTTGGTATTCTCTCAACCAGCTTCACCTGGAATGCTTTCCCAACAGACTTGAAAGAGTTCCCATATATGCTGAGCACTTCTTGGCTGCTTTTACTTCACTCTGCGGTCCAATTCATCCCAAACCATCTCAATTGGGTTGAGGTTGGGTGATTGTGGAGGCCAGGTCATCGAATGCAGCACTCTATCACTCTCCTTCTTGGTAAAATAGTCCTTACACATTCCGGAGGTGTGTTGGGTCATTGTCCTGTTGAAAAACAAATGATAGTCCGACTAAGCGCAAACCAGATGGGATGGCGCATCACTGCAGAATGCTGTGGTAGCCATGCTGGTTAAGTGTGCCTTGAATTCGAAATAAATCACTGACAGTGTCACCAGCAAAGCACCCCCACACCATCACACCTCCTCCTCAATGCTTCACAGTGAGAACCACACATGCGGAGATCATCTGTTCACCTACTCTGCATCTCACAAAGACAAGGTGGTTGGAACCAAAAATCTCAAATGCTAGCCTTGCTAGCCTTCTAGGCAGAGTTGCAAAGAAAAAGCCATATCTCAGACTGGCCAATAAAAATAAAAGATTAAGATTGGCAAAAGAACACATACACTGTACAGAGGAACTCAGCCTAGAAGTCCAGCATCCCGGAGTCGTCTCTTCACTGTTGATGTTGAGACTGGGGTGTGCGGTTACTTTTTAATGAAGCTGCCAATTAAGGACTTGTGAGGCGTCTGTTTCTCAAACTAGACACTCTAATGTACTTTCCCTCTTGCTCAGTTGTGCACCGGGGCTTCCCACTCCTCTTTCTATTCTGGTCAGAGACAGTTTGCACTGTTCTGTGAAGGGAGTAATACACAGCATTGTAGGAGATCTTAAGTTTCTTGGCAATTTCTCGCATGGAATAGCCTTTATTTCTCAGAACAAGAATAGACTGATGAGTTTCAGAAGAAAGATATTAATTTCTGCCATTTTGAGCCTGTAATCGAACCCACAAATGCTGATGCTCCAGATACTCAACTAGTCTAAAGAAGGCCAGTTTTATTGCTCCTTTAATCAGAACAACAGTTTTCAGCTGTGGTAACATAATTGCAACAGGGTTTTATTGTGATCAATTAGCCTTTTAAAATGATAAAGTTGGATTAGCTAACACAACGTGCCATTGGAATGCAAGAGTGATGGTTGCTGATAATGGGTCTCTGTACACCTATGTAGATATTCCATTAACAATCAGCCATGTCCAGCTACAATAGTCTACAATAGCTACAATAGTCACTTCATTGTATTTCTGATCAATTTTATGTTATTTTAATGGACAGAAAATGTGGTTTTCTTTCAAAAACAAATGAGAGGGAGAGAGAGCTAAGGCAAGGCTTCTCTTTGTGACTGTTGCTGAGGCAACCTTCTAAAGGAGCTATAGAGAGAGACTTTTCAGGTGCACTACCTTCTCCTCCCATCAGCTTTGTATTGTACCTTCTCCTCCCATCAGCTTTGTACTGCATCTTCCCCTCCCATCAGCTTTGTAGTGTACCTTCTCTTCCCATCAGCTTTGTACTGCATCTTCCCCTCCCATCAGCTTTGTAGTGTACCTTCTCCTCCCATCAGCTTTGTAGTGTACCTTCTCCTCCCATCAGCTTTATAGTGTACCTTCTCTTCCCATCAGCTTTGTATTGTACCTTCTCCTCCCATCAGCTTTGTATTGTACCTTCTCCTCCCATCAGCTTTGTATTGTACCTTCTCCTCCCATCAGCTTTGTATTGTACCTTCTCCTCCCATCAGCTTTGTACTGCATCTTCCCCTCCCATCAGCTTTGTAGTGTACCTTCTCCTCCCATCAGCTTTGTATTGTACCTTCTCCTCCCATCAGCTTTGTATTGTACCTTCTCCTCCCATCAGCTTTGTATTGTACCTTCTCCTCCCATCAGCTTTGTACTGCATATTCCCCTCCCATCAGCTTTGTAGTGTACCTTCTCTTCCCATCAGCTTTGTATTGTACCTTCTCCTCCCATCAGCTTTGTATTGTACCTCCTCCTCCCATCAGCTTTGTATTGTACCTTCTCCTCCATCAGCTTTGTATTGTACCTTCTCCTCCCATCAGCTTTGTACTGCATCTTCCCCTCCCATCAGCTTTGTATTGTACCTTCTCCTCCCATCAGCTTTATATTGTACCTTCTCCTCCCATCAGCTTTGTATTGTACCTTCTCCTCCCATCAGCTTTGTACTGCATTTTCCCCTCCCATCAGCTTTGTAGTGTACCTTCTCTTCCCATCAACGTTCTTGCTAATGCATTGACTACATTTACACAGGCAGCCCAATTCTGATATGTTTTCCAATTATTGGCAAAAGATCTCATCTAATTGGTCAAAAGACTAATAATTACATAATTGGGCTGCATGTGTAAATGTAGCAATTGTGAAGGCTGATATACTGTATGTGTGCTCAGACATTGAATATGCCCATACAGCTATTAATAAAATCACATTGACAATACTTCTGGTTGGGGGCTTGACCTTGTAAACAAGGAAACTAATACTGTCAGCTGTCTACAGAAAAAGTGTGTACAAAAGCCAGGCCCTGTAAAGTTAACTAGAACCTATGTACCAGCCACACAAACTTCACTTAAGCATAGTTCCTGGCAATTGAAATCTTTCTGTGTAAAATTGGTTCAACTTCCCTATACATTCACCAGCAATATCTTTGAAAAGTCACAAGCATTCTTTTGAAGAAACAGTCTTGCACTAATCATGACCGCAGGTTAGTGGAAAATGCCCTGCTGTTCATGTTATCAATTTATATCTACAACATCACACATAATTGTAAAGGGATTTGCCGTGTTGATTACGGTTTTACATGAGCCAATACTGTGTTCATCACACCATTTCCCAATGGCCACACTTGTTTCACACACTTAGACAATCAAAGGAGAAGAAAATCTTCCCAAGTTGTTTTACCCATAGACACAAAGACATTGCCATAGAAGTATTGCTTTTTATTACATTTCTTTGTTGTAAAGTGACATTTTGTCACAAAATTGCCAATAGTTAAATGACAGCCTTATATATTGGTTTTTATTGTGCCTGCCTTGAGTGACAATGACAGTTAGGCAATGAGAGCCAGTTGGTAACATGAGAATAGTTATGCAAGTAAAACAATTTCCAGCAACACAAACATGCATTGAGTGAAGGATAAAGAATGGGTCCACTCCCTCCCCAAATCAGAGGATTTTTTAATCTTCACTGATATTTACGTATACTATGAGACTATGAATTATTTGAGGTGTTCTTGGTGTAATAGAAGCAAATGAGTAATTGTGACCGACCAGCTCGATTTGGTCTTATGTAGCAAAATTTGAAATAGTGTTTTTTACAGTGGATAAAAGTAGAGCTAGAAAATGGTATATCTTACACTACAAATGAGGAACAATGGGAATGTAACTCTGCTTTGAAAGTTGATAAACTTCAAATCAAATCAAATCAAATCAAATTTTATTTGTCACATACACATGGTTAGCAGATGTTAATGCGAGTGTAGCGAAATGCTTGTGCTTCTAGTTCCGACAATGCAGTAATAACAAGTAATCTAACTAACAATTCCAAAACTACTGTCTTGTACACAGTGTAAGGGGATAAAGAATATGTACATAAGGATATATGAATGAGTGATGGTACAGAGCAGCATAGGCAAGATACAGTAGATGGTATCGGGTACAGTATGTACAAATGAGATGAGTATGTAAACAAAGTGGCATAGTATAGTATAAAGTGGCTAGTGATACATGTATTACATAAGGATACCGTCGATGATATAGAGTACAGTATATACGTATGCGTATGAGATGAATAATGTAGGGTAAGTAACATTTATATAAGGTAGCATTGTTTAAAGTGGCTAGTGATATATTTACATCATTTCCCATCAATTCCCATTATTAAAGTGGCTGGAGTTGAGTCAGTGTCAGTGTGTTGGCAGCAGCCACTCAGTGTTAGTGGTGGCTGTTTAACAGTCTGATGGCCTTGAGATAGAAGCTGTTTTTCAGTCTCTCGGTCCCAGCTTTGATGCACCTGTACTGACCTCGCCTTCTGGATGATAGCGGGGTGAACAGGCAGTGGCTCGGGTGGTTGATGTCCTTGATGATCTTTATGGCCTTCCTGTGACATCGGGTGGTGTAGGTGTCCTGGAGGGCAGGTAGTTTGCCCCCGGTGATGCGTTGTGCAGACCTCACTACCCTCTGGAGAGCCTTACGGTTGAGGGCGGTGCAGTTGCCATACCAGGCGGTGATACAGCCCGCCAGGATGCTCTCGATTGTGCATCTGTAGAAGTTTGTGAGTGCTTTTGGTGACAAGCCGAATTTCTTCAGCCTCCTGAGGTTGAAGAGGCGCTGCTGCGCCTTCTTCACGATGCTGTCTGTGTGAGTGGACCAATTCAGTTTGTCTGTGATGTGTATGCCGAGGAACTTAAAACTTGCTACCCTCTCCACTACTGTTCCATCGATGTGGATAGGGGGGTGTTCCCTCTGCTGTTTCCTGAAGTCCACAATCATCTCCTTAGTTTTGTTGACGTTGAGTGTGAGGTTGTTTTCCTGACACCACACTCCGAGGGCCCTCACCTCCTCCCTGTAGGCCGTCTCATCGTTGTTGGTAATCAAGCCTACCACTGTTGTGTCGTCCGCAAACTTGATGATTGAGTTGGAGGCGTGCGTGGCCACGCAGTCGTGGGTGAACAGGGAGTACAGGAGAGGGCTCAGAACGCAACCTTGTGGGGCCCCAGTGTTGAGGATCAGCGGGGAGGAGATGTTGTTGCCTACCCTCACCACCTGGGGGCGGCCCGTCAGGAAGTCCAGTACCCAGTTGCACAGGGCGGGGTCGAGACCCAGGGTCTCGAGCTTGATGACGAGCTTGGAGGGTACTATGGTGTTGAATGCCGAGCTGTAGTCGATGAACAGCATTCTCACATAGGTATTCCTCTTGTCCAGATGGGTTAGGGCAGTGTGCAGTGTGGTTGAGATTGCATCGTCTGTGGACCTATTTGGGCGGTAAGCAAATTGGAGTGGGTCTAGGGTGTCAGGTAGGGTGGAGGTGATATGGTCCTTGACTAGTCTCTCAAAGCACTTCATGATGACGGATGTGAGTGCTACGGGGCGGTAGTCATTTAGCTCAGTTACCTTAGCTTTCTTGGGAACAGGAACAATGGTGGCCCTCTTGAAGCATGTGGGAACAGCAGACTGGTATAGGGATTGATTGAATATGTCCGTAAACACACCGGCCAGCTGGTCTGCGCATGCTCTGAGGGCGCGGCTGGGGATGCCATCTGGGCCTGCAGCCTTGCGAGGGTTAACACGTTTAAATGTCTTACTCACCTCGGCTGCAGTGAAGGAGAGACCGCATGTTTTCGTTGCAGGCCGTGTCAGTGGCACTGTATTGTCCTCAAAGCGGGCAAAAAAGTTATTTAGTCTGCCTGGGAGCAAGACATCCTGGTCCGTGACTGGGCTGGGTTTCTTCCTGTAGTCCGTGATTGACTGTAGACCCTGCCACATGCCTCTTGTGTCTGAGCCGTTGAATTGAGATTCTACTTTGTCTCTGTACTGGCGCTTAGCTTGTTTGATAGCCTTGCGGAGGGAATAGCTGCACTGTTTGTATTCGGTCATGTTACCAGACACCTTGCCCTGATTAAAAGCAGTGGTTCGCGCTTTCAGTTTCACACGAATGCTGCCATCAATCCACGGTTTCTGGTTAGGGAATGTTTTAATCGTTGCTATGGGAACGACATCTTCAACGCACGTTCTAATGAACTCGCACACCGAATCAGCGTATTCGTCAATGTTGTTATCTGACGCAATACGAAACATCTCCCAGTCCACGTGATGGAAGCAGTCTTGGAGTGTGGAGTCAGCTTGGTCGGACCAGCGTTGGACAGACCTCAGCGTGGGAGCCTCTTGTTTTAGTTTCTGTCTGTAGGCAGGGATCAACAAAATGGAGTCGTGGTCAGCTTTTCCGAAAGGGGGGCGGGGCAGGGCCTTATATGCGTCGCGGAAGTTAGAGTAACAATGGTCCAAGGTCTTTCCTCCCCTGGTTGCGCAATCGATATGCTGATAAAATTTGGGGAGTCTTGTTTTCAGATTAGCCTTGTTAAAATCCCCAGCTACAATGAATGCAGCCTCCGGATAAATTGTTTCCAGTTTGCAGAGAGTTAAATAAAGTTCGTTCAGAGCCATCGATGTGTCTGCTTGGGGGGGGATATATACGGCTGTGATTATAATCGAAGAGAATTCTCTTGGTAGATAATGCGGTCTACATTTGATTGTGAGGAATTCTAAATCAGGTGAACAGAAGGATTTGAGTTCCTGTATGTTTCTTTCATCGCACCATGTCACGTTAGTCATAAGGCATACGCCCCCGCCCCTCTTTTTACCAGAAAGATGTTTTTTCCTGTCTGCGCGATGCGTGGAGAAACCTGTTGGCTGCACCGCTTCGGATTGCGTCTCTCCAGTAAGCCACGTTTCCGTGAAGCAAAGAACGTTACAGTCTCTGATGTCCCTCTGGAATG